>NW_027185791.1:9769925-9823197 GCF_028583685.1 Petaurus breviceps papuanus | reverse complement strand
TCTCTCTCTCTCTGTCTCTCTCTCTCTCTCTCTGTCTCTCTCTCTCTGTCTCTCTCTCTCTGTCTCTCTCTGAATATATACTGCTTTGATCCCACGAATAATTTCCAGAATTGGAAGGAACCCTTTGAATTCAGGAGGTCTGGAGATCTGAGCTCGCAGTCAGTTAATTAGAGCCCTCTTTACATCCTAAACACTACTTTTTTGAGGAGATGACCACAGGCCAGCAGATTAGCCAAACCATGGTTTGGCTTATTAGAAGTCAAATAGAGAATTATTTGTTCATTGAATATCTAAAGTTAATTGTAAAATATTTATTCAACATTACCACAAACTGCATTATGTTTAGATGTTTAAGTCTTACCCTGTCAGGACAGTATAACAGTAGTTATATTATTTATTTTATTGCTGGTGATTTTAAAAACATTCTTACACGTGAGAACTTTGTATATTAACATTTGTTTTGCGTAGAAGAAATAAATAGCAATCCCATACTTGATTTACATTATTTATATTTAGTATCTTTTTCATTGCTCCTTTTGGGAGATTCCAGAGATGAGACAAAGCTAGGCTTTAAGTAATGTTACTTGGGGATCCAGGTTGAGGAGATATAAAAATTCAAAATAGTGCAAGAAAATGAGTCTAATCTCTTTAGGTGAACCCAGTCTGCACATGCATAGGTCCAGAGATGAAAGGGGCCCCTTAGTAGAAATAGAAAAGTGTTCATTGAATGACCACCCCCTTGAGCTCAGCAGAAGTTTTTAATATTTTAATATTTACTATATGTATGAACATTGACACCCTTCCTGGGTCCATATATAAAATGTTCAAGTGTCATGAACAGTACTTAAGTTATTTTGAGTGAAGAAAGGGAGTTCCATAAAGCAGAGAGCATGGTAATATCAACTTATTTACTTTTTTCCTTTCAGGCTATCATGATATATGACAGTTTATGTGTACATGGATAAATGGAATTATAGATTATTTAAATTTTTGACAAAAGTAGCCTTCATAAAATGAAGAAGTAACTTTAAAATGTTTCTTGCAAAGAAACTGTGGTTTGAAGGTAATTCTAAAAATGTGAGTACAAGTAACAAAGAAGAAAGAAGCAGAGTTGATGCTATTATTCTTAGTGGGAGCGTTTTGTCAGTCATAATACAGGACAAAGCAATGATTACCTAATTAGATAGGATATGGTTCAAAAGTGGAAATAATCAATGTAATTTCAAATAATGATTTATGTCCCCCATCAGTGATACTAAACCAAGTAGATATATAATAATAATATGGAGTTGTTTAAAGTCTGGTGATACTTAGGTAAACACATTTTAAAATTTCACTAAATTTAGTAATGCAAGTTAGTGAGTTTCTTTTGAGGTTTTTGAGTTTTAGAAGTTTTACTTTGTGGTTTTCACTTTTGGTAAAGCCTGGGAAGAGTCACTTTCCATTGGGGAAATACATATTGCTCTGCTGGAGTAAAAATGGGTAAAAACAATATGTAAGTAAATACATTCCTTTGTCCAAACACACTATAAGATGCAGAGAAAATATTGCTTGAGATTTGAAGAAATAAGTATCAGAAGGCAATATGTGGCATAAGATATTTCCTAGTCAGATGGAAATACAGTTGTTTCTACCATGTCTCAGCTTATGGTATTTAATATATTTTAATTCAACAATGAAATACATTAAGAGGATATATTGGAGAATTTATATCCTCAGTAGCATATGATTTATCTAATAAAATGGTATTTTATGTGGAAAAAAATCTAAGTATATCCACAATGGAGCAGATGCTTTGAATGGAATGGGGAAAAATCTTCCTGGGGTAACATTAAAGAGAAAACACATAAAAATTCATTCAATTTATCATATATGGGCAAATCATTGAAGTACATAAGTTGGGAAAGTACACAAATGATGCAGAAGGTTATTTTTAAAATACAGATGAAAAGACATTTAAATAAAAATATTCTGTTTAGCATGGTAAAGTATTTTTGTAAGATGCCGAATTTTAAGATAAATTATAAAATTGTGATTACAAGTGACTGTAAGTACTATGCTACCTAGCAGATGTTTTCTGAAAAATTAAAAAGAAAGATACTGTGTAACTTCAATATAAACGTGATATCTTAATAATTAGTGAGAAAGGAAATAAGTTTTAAAGAAGATGGTGTTATGGAGCCATGATTTATTTATTTATTTTTAAACATATTTCCACATTAAGCATGTTGTGAGAGAGAAGAATCTGAACAAAAGGAGAAAAACTTGAGAAACAGAAAAAAAAGAAAAAAGAGAGAAAATAGTATGCTTTGATATGCATTCAGTCTTCATAGTTCTTTCTGTGGAAGTGTATAGCATTTTCCGTCATGAGTCAGATCATCGCATTGTTGAGAAGAGCTACGTCTATCAAAGATGTTGCTATTACTATGTACAATGTTCTCCTGCTTCCACTCGTTTCACTCAACATCAGTTCAATCAGTCATTCCAGTTTTTTCTGAAGTCTACCTTCTCATCATTTCTTCTGGAACAATAACATTTCATTATATTCCTATGCCACAACTTGTTCAGTCATTCCCCAGTTGATGGGTATCTATCCCGTCAGTTTCAAATTCTTTGCCACCACAAAAAGAGCTGCTATAAATATTTTTTTTTACATATGGCCCCTTTTCCTTTTGTTATCTCTTCAGGATGTCGACCTAATAGAGGTACTGCAGGATCAAAGGATAAGCACAGTTTTGTCTTGTTTTGTTTTATCTTGGAAAAATATGCAGAACAAATTCTATTAGATTTCAATTATCTGCCTTGCCCTATTCAATCTAGTTCTATAGATCAGTCATTGACTATCGTCAACTGTACTTTGAGAAGCTATTCAGACCAATTTGGGGACAATACAGAATAGGTCTTTCTGCATCAGAAAGATTCAAGCTTTGCACAAATATTTAAAGAAACAATCCCTATGTCCCAAGGAATATCATCCTCAGCAGAATTGTAAATAGATGACAACTTTCCTATACAAAGTACAAGGTGGATACAAAGAAAACTCTAGGGGCGGCCAGGTAGCACAGCGAGTAAGAGCACCGGCTCCAGTGTTGAGAACACCTGGAGGTCGAATTCCGGGCTCAGACACTTAGCTCCTACCCAGAAACACCTGGCTGTGTAACCTTGAGCAAGTTACTTAACCCCAATTGCTTAGGGGGGGGGGGGGCCAGGGGGCTCAGCGAGTAAGAACACCAGCTCCAGTGTCAGGGTGACCTGGATCAAATCCGGGCTCAGATACTTAGCACCACACCCAGAAATAATAACTGGCCATGTAACCTTGAGCAAGTTACTTAACCCCAATTGCTTTAAAAAAAAAAAAGAAAACTCTAAGATACTTTCTCTACATAATGGTGGGTTCACCAGGGAAGACAACTTTGCTCATATAAAAAGGGAGTTTTAGAACCCTGTAGGAGTCAACACATTCATGTCTCTTGGTTTGATGTTATAAGTTCATGGAGGTTTATTCTTTCCTTCCATCATTGAAAGGTCCATCTAAGTGGCTTGAAAACTGCTGGGTCTTCTACAATTCTAGTAGCCTTAACCTTAATGAGCTCCATTGGCGATGGCATCTTAGTACCTCTGTAAGACTGGACACTGAAACCTGAGTCAGATTTCTGAAGGGATCTTGGTCCAAAAAGGCTCCATTTTTCAGATGATGTTTTATCTCTATATCCATTACTAGAGTCCATGAGGCTGACATCTAAACCAGGTAAGGAAGTAGAAATCCATGAGTAAACCAGCCTCTGGGCTTTTTCTTGGGAGAATAGGGTGTGTAGCACTTGGAGAAGATTGGGTTAAAGCAATCAGTCTATCTTCTTTTGTCATTTCTCCATTTTGTAACTTCATTTTATGGACTGCCTCTGCCTCACAGTGGTTCTTGGTTTCTCCTGTGGTGGGGCCTCTATAGGGAGTGCATCCCATGTCTGTCAACCCTGTCTGCTGCTCAAAGCACTGGACGTTCTCTTGTGTTTGTTTTGTAATTAGAGAATTCATGATGACAAGTGTAGCCTTGTCCTTCACCACTGGGGCCTTGCTCATTTCATCACTGGAAGATGAGGGAGACATGGAGAAACTATTTTATCTTTCCTCAACCTTGGAAAGCTGTTGCTACTTCTGATCTGGGATGACTGGTTTCTCCACAGAACTTTCCTGCACATGTCAGATGAAGGCAGAGTCACTGGTGGGGAATCCTCTAGGACATCATCATAATGGAATGCCCATTAGTGCATTCCAATTGGCAAAGACATTTTGCCCAGAAGTCCACCTGTACTGTGCTCAATAGCAGGTACATCTGGTTCTGTGCATGATGCCATGGAAGATTGTTATCCAGGTGTTTCTGTAGATACATATCCAGAACTCTGATTCCCACTGTGAATGTCTATGGAAGTTATGCATATAAGACAAAGATGTCAAAAGGAAACATTCTGCAGCTAGTGATGAACTATCAGAATCCTAAGCAGCTCTCATGCAGAAGCTCTAGAAATAATTGGGTTTCCAGGGGATGGGATGGAGGAAAGGGAAAAAAAGAGACCATCCACAACCTGAGGCTCTGCCATGGAAAGGAAGCTGAGACTAACAGGGCTCCAGGCCCCCATAACTGCCTAAGCTCCAAAGCACAGGGCAAAACAAAGGCCATGATACAAGTAGCTGTAATGGTAAGCAAAGAAGTGCTTAGCACCGTGTTTCAACTATTTAATTATTAAGCACTTTGTTTGAGTTCAAATTTATTTTAAACCTTGCTCATTTTTATATTAAGTCTTTGTTAAGAAAAAGAACTTGTGAAACTCACAGTAGGAGGGGCTTGCTGATATAACAGGAAGGGGAAGAACAAGGAGGAGCTAATGACCATATATAAGGAGAAGCCCAAGCTGAGAAAGAGCAGAATTGAGAAGGGGAGCTTTGTGGTGGCTAGGCACTCTGTTCTATTTGTGTTGATTTTTCTTTGTGATACTTTGTACAGAAGACCTGCGACCTTACTGGAAGCCATAAAGGAGGATTTTCTTATTGTCTCTTTACAGAAGTCATGGAAGAGGGATTTAGAGGTCCTAGGACTGCACTGATTATTTGTGTTGAGTTCTCAGACTTGCTATGTGGACTTGTATTGATTTCATAGACAGATAGTGAATTGATGATGGTGCCGGCATTGTGTAAGAATGTTGGTTTGGCTGGCTCTGTTAAGATTTATCTTTTGAGAAATATAAACGGTGAAAGACTTGAGGTGGACTGGACACCATGAGGTTCAGTATGGAATGGGAACTGGATGAGGAACTGGATGAAGTTCAAGTACAAGTACAAGTAACTGGACAAGGAACTGAGAGCTGTCTACCCTTTAATTCAGGTGATGGTTGGGTAGATTCAAGGAGGAACTGGACCCCTGGAAGAGGAACCATGAAATTTGAGAGTCAGCCTCAAGTCAAGATGAAGAAAGGTCCCCTTGGGTAATTAATGCTGACTGAGAACATCATGATTTTCTTTGGCATAGGGGTGGGAGAACTATGTACTATGGATCTTAAGGATGATTGAGTTAAGGATGATTGGAAACTAATCTTCAATCAGAAAGAAAGAAGATTTTTTGACTGAGAGATTAAGACAATGTGACCTAGGGATGGACAACTTTGACCTTTGTACGTAGGCCCTTAAGGAGGCTTGCTCCTTATGGATGATTGAGTTAAGGACTTACTAAAGGATATCTTTTGCTTAAAATTATGTGACCACTTTGGAGAAAACTATGTGGCCACTTTAGTGATAAGTTGTAATGTTATGATATTATTAATACTGTACTTTGGTTTCTGTGAATGTTTTTCTTTACTGCTGAATAAATACAGAATTCACTATACTATGTGATCAGAACCTTAGAGCTATCCACAGGAGCAGTCCTCAGGAAAGCTGCTCATGCTTACCTTTACAGTAGTGCCAAGACCCAAACAGACTGGGAGAAGTAGAGTGAATCCAGTAGGCAGTTTTATAGCCCTTTGAACATAGTTCCAAATTGCTTTCCAAAATGGCTGAATCATTTCACATATCAACCAACAAATGGATTTGTGTTCCAATTTTCACATATCTTCTCCAGCATTTACCATATTCCCATTTTTTCATGTTAGCCAATCCCATAGTTGTGATGTGGCACCTCAGAGCTGTTTTGGTTTGCATTTCTCTAATCAGTAGTGATTCAGAGCATTTTTAATGACTATAGATAGCTTTGGTTTCTTTATCCTAAAATAATCTGTTCATATACTTTGACCATTTATCAATTGGAAAATGACTTGTATTCTTATAAATTTGACTCTATTCTCTACATATTTTAGAAATGAGTACTTTATCAAAGACACTGGCTGTGAAAATTGTTTCCCAACTTTCTGCTCCCCTTATAATCTTGGTTATATTATCTTTGTGCAAAAGCTTTTTAATTTAATATGATCAAAATTATCCATTTTGTGTTTCATAATGTTCACTATCTCTTATTTGAGGTAATCTATTTATTATTCTCATAAAATGCTTATAGTGTTACACTTTATGTCTAAATCATGTATCCATATTGACTTTATATAAGTATATGGTTTAAGATGTTAGTATAAGCCTGGTTTTGGTCAAAATATGTTTTATAGAGAGAGCATTTTATAAAAGCTTGGAAATATTTCTAATGCCTCAATCATTATATGATTTTGTCACATAAAATAATCTAAGGGAATCACATAATATATTTTTTTTTGCTTTTTGGAGGGGGGAAGGGTGGGTAATTGGTGTTGAGTGACAAGTTATAAACATTTAAGGAATCATAAAGATATATGTTTTAATACAATTATATGCCCCATCTTCCTAGAAGAAATGGATAGTGTGCATTGGTGATAAAGAAAGCAGAGCAGTAACTAGAATGTCCAACTGAGCTTTTGCCCTCAATCACAACATAGGAACAGTGTGCACTTCCTTCCAAAGGCAACCATCTTCCCTGTACCTCTTCCAGAAGTCCTCCAGAAGCCTGAAATAATTGCCCCTAGGCATCAGCCTCAGGATACATACCCTTATGGTCTTTCTCTTCCGTGTCCCAAATTCTGAAAGGGAAATAGATTATGTCTGGGGATTGACCACTCCCTTCTAGCTGCTGATATGATGACACTAGACTTTGAGCTACCACACATTTCTACCTCCCCAACGCCAAATAAATTTGCTCAGGTCAGTTTGGGGCAGCTTTTATCCATTTTTGGCTCTGAGATTCAATCCTTTTCTCTCTAGTTAATTGCTTTCAGTCACTACAACATTCCCAAAAAAAAGAAACCAATTACCTTAAATTTTTAACTGAACCTTGCATTTACACTGTTCAAAAACATCATTGTTTAAAATACAAGGAAATTAATGTCCCTAAAACTACTTCTAAATAATTAACTCTGTGCTCTTTCCATCACAGAAACAAAGAATATTTTTCTGTCTTTATTTATTTGTTTGTTTATTTGTTTATAGTTCACAACATTTATTTCCACAAGACTCTACATTCCAAATTTTCCCCCCATCTCTCCCCAACACACCATACTAAGATGGTAAACGTACTAATTATACCTTCCCCAACCTGCCCTCTCTTGTATCCCCACTGTCAACAACTTCCCCCCTTAGTTATTACTTTTCTATAGGACACAATGGATTTCTATACCCAGTTAACTGTATATCTTATTTTCACGAAAATAAACAATATTTTAATGTCTGTTTTTAAAGGTTTGAGTTACAGATTCTCTCCCATCTTCCCTCCTCATCCACTCCCAATGACAAGGCAAACAATTCAATTACATGGGTACTTTTGCAAAATATTTCCATTGTAATCATATTGTGAAAGACTAACTATATTTCCCTCCATTCTATCCACCCCTCCACTTATTCTATTTTCTACTTTGACCCTGTCCCACTTCAAAAGTGTTTGCGTCTGAGTACCCCCCTCTCCCAAAGCTACCCTTTCTTCTAGCATCTAGCTAACTTATCCCATTTGCCCCACTTTCCTGTAGGGTAAGATATCCAATTGAATGTAAATGTTATTCCCTCCTTAAACCAAATCCAGGGGCAGAAAGATTCACTCATTCCTTTTCACCTTCTTGCTCTTACCTTCCATTGTAACAGCTTTCTCCTGCCTCCTTTATTTGATATAATCCACCCCCATTCTATCTCTCCTCCTCTTCTCCCAATATATTCCTCTCTCACATCTAAATTTGTTTTTTTTTATATCATCACTTCACTTTCAACTGCCTTCTGCCATAACGTATGAAGCAAATGGGAACTAGGGAAATGGTGTAATCCCAAAGATAGTGGCTTATGATGACTATGCAGTTTTACACTATATACACTGGATACCTAGCTGAATAAATTTGACTGTTTTCCACGAAAAAAAAAGAATGTTTCAAAGAGGGGACGGCTAGGTGGCACAGTGAATAGAGCACAAGTCCTAGAGTGAGGAGGATCTGAGTTCAAATCCAGCCTCAGACACTTAACACAAAACTAGCCATGTGACCTCAGGCAAGTCACTTAACCCCAATTGCCTTGACTTCCCCCCTTAAAAAAAAAAACAAGTTGAAAATCCCATGTTCTTTGAATGTCCATATTTTCCCCAGAAATATTATACTCAGTTTTGCTGGGTAGGTGATTCTTTTTTTTTTAATTCTAGCTTCTTTGAGCTCCAGAATTTCATATTCCAAGTCCTTCAGCCCCTTAATGGAGAAGCTGCTAGATCCTCATTGGGTTTCCTCAATACTCAAATTGTTTGTATGTTTGTTTTTTTTTCCCGACTGTTTGTAATATTTTCTCCTTGACCAGAAATGTCTGGAATTTGGCTCTAATATTCCTATTTTTTGTGGGGGATCCTTTTCTAAAAGGCAATGGGTGGATCCTTTCAATTTCCATTTTATCCTCTGGTTCTAGAATATCAGGGAAGTTTTCCTTGATAATTTCTTGAAAAAATAATGTCTAGACAATTTTTTGATCATGATTTCCAGGTACACCAATATTTTTTAAATTATCTGTCATGAATCTATTTTCCAGGTCAGTGATTTTTTTCAATGATGTATTTCACATTATCTTCTCTTTTTTCATTCCTTAGAATCTTTTTTTTTCTTGGCAGATACAACATGGTGGAGTAAAAACAGGAACATGCTTGAGTTCCCATTCCCACCACCTCCAATACCTGTAAAAAATTTTCTCTAAAAAATTTTAGAGCTACATAACCCACAAAGTGACAGAGAGAAACAAATGTCCCACTGAAAGTAGCCTGGAATGCCAACAGGAAGGGTCTATAACAATGGGCTGGGAGCCAAGCACAGACCAGTAGGAGAAAACTTCAAGAGACTGAATCACCAGCAACTATGGCCATTTCCATAATACTCATCCCATAAACACCAAAGAGAAAAAAAATTTCAGTAAGCAACTCTGTTGGAACTGGTGAGAGAAGAGCAAGGTCAGGCCCCAGTCCCTGGGGTGAGAGGTGTTGGCAGTATGGTGCCTGCAGCTGCTGGCCCATAGCTTCCTCTGGAGCTCCTGGCCTACAGATCATCAGGGTACCAAGCAAACATTCAGAGGGTAGTTGCTCTTGCTTTGACCTGCTTAGATCTGGGACATAGATTTGTTTGGTAGTCCTGGGGTGAGGAACACTACTGTTCCATAGCTTCTGGTGGCTTTACAGAGGGTCCCCCTCTCAGAGCTCTGACAACAGCTCTGACAACAACTGGAAAAACCCAGAAATTTGGGACATAGCTCTCTCCACTCAGGTAGCAGAGTTCTACTGGCAAAGAGCTTAAACTCAAGTAATTGGCTGGGAAGATGAACAAATAGAGGAAGTGAAATCAGACCATAAAACCTTTTGGAGGGACAAAAAGGATCAAAACATGGAACCAAAAGAAGGCAAAAAAGTCAAAATTCCTGCATCAGAACCCTCCAAGAAAAATATGAACTGCTCACAGTCCATGGAGCAGTTCAAGAAGGATTTTGGAAATCAAATAAGGGAAGTGGAGGAAAAATTGGGAAGAAATATGAGAATGATGCAAGAAAACCATGAAAAGCCAGTAAAAGCCTGACTGAAGAAAATGACACCTTAAAATATAGAATAACTCAAATGGCAAACGAGGATTCAAAAGCCAATAAGGAGAAGATTGTCTTAAAAAGTCAAATTGGCCAGATGGAAAAGGAATTTCAAAAACTCACTGAAGAGAATTATTACTTTAAAATTAGATTGGAGCAAACAGAAGCTAATGACTTTATGAGAAATCAAGATACTATGAAACAGATACAAACAAATGGAAAAAAATAGAAGGCAATGTGAAATATCTCATTGGAAAAAGCCACTGACTGGGAAAATAAATACAGGACAGATCATTCAAAAAATTATTGGACTGCCTGAAAGCCATTATCAGAAAAAGAGCCTAGAAATCATGCCTCAAGAAATTCCCAAGGAAAATTGCCCTTATATTGTAGAACCAGAGGGCAAAATAGAAATTGAAAGAATTCACCAATGGACACTTGAAAAAGGATCCCAAAAAGAAAACTCCTAGGAATATCATAGCCAAATTCCAGAGTTCCCAGGTCAAGAAGAAAATATCACAAGCAATCATGAAGAAACAATTTGAGTATTGTGGAAACACAATCAGGATAACAGAAGATCTAGCAGTTTCTACATTAAGGGAATTTGCACACTTGTTGTCAGTGGTAGGTCTAGACACCTGCCTCAGCACTGTGAGGAAAAGATTGCCTACTTAGCCACCATAAACATTGCCATAGCAGCACCCCCCCCCCTTATCCCAGGACCTCCATCTAGAGTGTAAACCATATCCAACCAGGGTAAAGCAAATGAATCCTGTCTCAGCATCAGCAAAGAAATTACTGCAATTGCCCTCTGATGAGCAGTTTAGTCCCCCCATCATCTGTGGGCCTGGCAATCCAGCTTCAGCCTCCAACACCCTGGGGGCAGGGGCCAGACCACATTCCTCTCTCATCCAGGTCCAACAGGGAATCCCCACTGAACTTTTGCTATGTATTTGGCTTTTGTGAGTTGAGAAGTCTGGAAACTACCACAGCTGCTAGCAATTCAGGGTCTGCCCTGGCCCTCCTCCATCTTGGCTCTTTCCCCAACCAAAAAAAAAAATAATATATATATATATATATGATGAAAATTAAAAAATAAAAAACAATGGGAACAGAATTTTCTAAACTGTTTAAAATATTTGAAAAAAATTATTTCTTGATGCCTGTGAAATCTATTTGTAAAAAATATATAAAATGCAACCCTTTCTGATTAATTTGCAAGAACTCATTGGCATCAGGAAAAAATGGAAATTTACTAGCTAAGTTTAAACAAAATCCTTTACATAATTGATAGGTAGAATTGAAAAATGAATGCCATATTTTAATGATTTGAGAGAGATATGCACTTCTTCCATATGCATCTTTGTATCTTTGTGAAGTATTTTTTTCAGTTGACAGTCATTCAAAATAAAAATCAAGGAAGGGGTGGAGCCAAGATGGCAAAGTAAAAGTAGGAAATTTAGCTCCTGCTCCAACCACCTCCAATACCTGTAAAATATAACTCTAAACAAATTTTAGAACTACAGAGCCCACAAAGTGACAGAGAAAAATATCTCCCATTGAAGGAAGCATGGAAAACAGAAAGGAAGGGTCCAATGTCTTGACTTGGGAGTGGAGAGCAGTCTCACATTAGCCATGCTAGCCCAGAACCTGGGGTGACCCAGAACCAAGGCACAGACGTGCTAGAGCAGAATTTAGGAGAGTGAATCACTGGTAACTGAGACAGTTTCAAGACTTATCAACTCATACATGCCAAAGAGAAAGTAAAAGGTCCATAGGGAACTCTGTTGGAACCAGTTGACAGAAGAGCTCGGTCCAGCCCCAAACCCTGGGGTAAAAGGTATCACAAGTGTGGAGGTTGCAGCTACTTCCATGAGACTGCCTCCAGAGCTCCTGGCCTGCAGATCATAGGGGAACCAAGTGACTGTTCAGAGGGTAATCGCTCTTGCTTTGACCTGCTGGGATCTGGGTCACAGTCTTGGGTGGTGGTGCTCAGGTGAGGAATGCCAGTGTGCCAGAGTTGTGGTGGCTGTAGATAGGGTGTCCTCTTCATAGTTCTGACAACAGCTATGACAACTGCAAAAACCCCAGTAATTTGGGATGCAGCTTTCTCCACTCTGGAAGTTAAGTGCTAACATGGCAAAGAGCTCAAAAGTCTTGTAATTTACTGGCAAGAAGGGTAAACAGAGGAAGTGCAATCAGACTATAGAATCCTTTTTGGGGGACAAAGAGGAATCGAAACATAGAACCTGAAGAAGAAAAGAGAATCAAAAGTCCTACATGAAAAGCTGTCAAGAAAAATATGAACTGGTCACAGGCCATGGAGCAGCTCAAGAGGGATTCTGAAAATCAAGTAAGACATAGAGGAAAAATTGGGAAGAGAAATGATAATGACACAAGAAAATCATGAAAAACCAGTCAACAGCCTGACTTAAGAAAATAACACTTTTAAAAGTAGAATAACTCAAATGGCAAAAGAGGACCCAAAAGCCAATGAGAAGAAGAATGTTTTAAAAAGCAGAATTAGACAGATGGAATATAAAATTTCAAAAACTAACTGGAGAAAATAATTCCTTCAAAATTAGATTGGAGCAAATTGAAGCTAATGACTTCTTGAGAAATCCAGATACTATAAAACAGATCAAAACAAATAAAAAATAGAAGACAATGTGAAATCTCATTGGAAAAAAAACACTCACCTGGAAAATAGATACAGGACAGATCTCTTAAAAATTATTGGACTACCTGAAAGCCAGGATCAGAAAAAGAGCGTAGATCATCATCCAAGAAATTCCCAAGGAAAAATTGCCCTGATGTTGTAGAACGAGAAGATAAAGTAGAAATTGAAAGAACTCACTGATTGCCTTCAGAAAAAGATTCCCTCAAAAAAAAACCTAGGAATATTATAGCCAAATTCTAGAGTTCCCAGGTCAAGGAGAAACTACTGCAAGGAGTCAGGAAGAAAATTTGAGTATTGTGGAAACAATCAGGATTACAGATGATCTAGCATCTTCTACATTAGGGGATTTAATGGCTTGGAACATGATAGTCTGAAGGTCAATGGAACTAGCATTAAAACCAAGAATCACCTACCCATCAAAACTGAGTATAATGCTTCAGGAGAAAATATGGTCATTCAGTGAAATAGAGAAATTTCAAGCATTCTTGATGAAAAACCAGAGCTGAACAGAAAATTTGACTTTCAAATACAAGAAAGAAGAGAAGCATAAGAAGGTAAACAGGAAAAAGAAATCATAAGGAACATATTAAAGTTGAATTATTTACATTCCTACATGGAAAAAATGATCATTGTAACTCATGAGACTTTTCCCAGTATGAGGATAGATGAAGGGAATATATATGTGTATATATGTATACATATATGTGTATATATGTATACATACATGTGTGTATAGGAGTGCATATGTGTATGTAAATAAATATGTTAGTATGTGTATTTTTGTATACATGTATAAATAGAGAGAAGGCATAGAATGAGTTGAATATGAATGGATGATATTTAAAAAATAAAATTAAGAGGTGAGACAGGAATATATTGGGAGATGGAGAAGGGGAGAGAAAGAACAGGGTAAATTACCTCATATAAAAGAGGCAAGAGAAAACTGTTAGAATGGAAGGGAAGAACAGGAAGGTGAAAGGGAAAGGGTCAACTGGACTCTCTTTGGATTTGTCTTAAGGAGGGAATAACATACACACTCAATTGAGTCTCTTACCCTACAGGAAATGAGAGAAGGGAATAAGAAGGGGGAGGAGAGAAGGGAGGGCAGATTTGGGGAGAGAAAAGTTAGAAGCATTCACTTTTTTTTAATATATTTTTTTAATTTTTTGGTCTTTAGTAATTTCTTTGTTTACGTTTAGTTTACAAGGTTCAGTTCCACAATTCCTTGACTTTCAAATTTACTCTCCTCCCCTCCCCCACCACAATGACAGCATAAATCAAGTATAGGATCTGCAAATACTTTCACATTAGACATTAGTCATGTTATAAAGAAGGATTGTATCAGATGGAATGAACAATGGGAAAGAGGAAACAAAACCAAACAAGAAAAAGAAAAGGATCGGGTAGTTTGCTTCAATCTGGATTCAAGCTCAGTTCTTTCTATTTCTTTCTCTTGATGTAGACATCTCTCTCCATCAGGAGTCTTTTGGGGTTGTCTTATAACCCTGCATTGCTGAGAAGAGTCCCGTCTATCAAAGTTGGTTGTCAAACTTAAGTTGTGTCTGTAATTGTGTACAAATTTCTCCTGGTTGTACTCTTTTCGCTCAGCATCAGTTTGTATAAGCCTCTCCAAATAAATATGAAGTCCATCTGCTCCTCGTTTCTTATAGCACAATAGTATTCCATTATATTCATATACCACAACTTGCTTAGCCATTCCCCAATTGATGGGCACCCCCTTAATTTTCAATTCTTTGCAACCACAAGAAGAGCTGTTATAAATAGAAGCAATCACTTTTTAAAAGGGAAATGGTCAAAGTAGAAAATAGTATAAGTGGGGGGCGGGATAGAATGGAGGAAAATATAGTTACTCTTTCACAATAGAATGACTATGGAAATGTTTTGCATAACTACACATGTACAACCTATCTTGAATTTCTTTTCTCCCCTGTGGGGGTGGGTGATGAGGGAAGAAGGGAAAGAATCTGGAAATCAAAGTTTTAAAAACAAATACTGAAAAATTGTTCTTTTCCTGCTTTTGGGTAATAAGATATGCAAGCATTGGGGTACAGAAATCCATCTTGCCTTACTTGAAATTTAGGGGGTAGGATGACGGAGGATATAAGAGAAAACAGATTGGGAGAAGGGGTATTCAGTAGGCTCTCTAACTTGGTGTGGGGAGTATAGGAAAGACGGGGAGAAAATTTGTTACTCAAAATCATGTGGAAATGAATGTTGAATATTTAAAATAAATTGGAAAAAAATCTAATAAGTGAAACAGAATGAGATCTATGAATCACAGAATCAAAATTGTTAAACTAAATAAAAATAATGAAGTGTGTATTTAGTCATATTGTTTTCACTTAAATATGTACATTTTTTCTTGTGAAAGTTTTTTTCCAAATAAAAAGGAAAAATGAATCGTCCACAATATTATCTATTTTATCTTTTAGTGTTTTTTTTTAATTTTACTTCATGTCTTTGTTTTACATTAGATATATTAATACGAATCCAATTGTACACATATGGTTTATAATTACATAAATATGAATATATTGGAGATGAAAACATTTTTTTACTGTTGGGATATAGAATCATAAAGAGTTTCCAAAAATCATAGTGGGCAAAAATACTTTATCACTGAACATCTTCATCTGTTCCGCAACTTTTAGTTTTAAAGCGCTGAGTCTAAAACTTTTTGATCTGCCACATAAGAGACTAATTCCATGGCATGGAATAAGGGAAAAAAGGAATTAGCTGGGAATTTGTACTAAAAAGAAATAAAGAGTTATTAGTTAGGATTGAGGATCTAAGGGAAGATATTCCATTGATTCAGTTGTTCATAATTTTTAATTACCTATCAGCTACAGATGTTTATCATTGTTTTGATGCTTCTCCCCCAATATGACAGATATGTTTTTGATGAATTATGAAAAGGTAGTTGAGTGAGTAGAATAGAAAGAGGGTCATGTATATTGAGAGAACAGACTGTGGGTTACTTGCTGAATATCTTTGGAGTGAGAAGAGTATATTAGGGAGTTAGTATAAGGTAGGGAAGTTTTCTAAGGGAGGGCTCTTAAAGGTAACTCTATTCAGTGTCTAAAACTGGAGGGGTGTGTGTGTGTGTGTGTGTGTGTTTGTGTGTGTGTGTGTGTGTGTGTAAAGTGAGTTCTAGAGACAAGTATTGGTAGAGATCCCCCAGCAGGACATTGATTAAATATGTTGCATGGGTCTAGGTCTCATCAATGAAATAGAGGTGACAAACCTTTAAAGAAACTATGTTTAATTAGCAGAGTTCTGAAACACCACATCAAACAAGAAACATATAAAAAGGAAAGCATTGGGTACAGAAGCTAATATGCCAAAGGTAGAGTATAAATGTAATAAATGGCAGATGATGAGTAAAGTATTTGTGAATATATTTGTGGGGGAGGTGCCATGTCACAATGAGAAATGTTCCCCTCTGTCTTTTACTCCCTTCTATAATCCTGAATATGGACAATCTCATCTCATTTTAGAGAAACCTAGATGAATAAGAATGGGAGAGACTTCTGGTTAAAATAGTGATGTAAAAAGGCCTAGAGCATCCCAGATCTTCTATACACAAGTAAAATTCATGTATTTATTTCTAACATTGTTTTATATTTGAATTTTGAGTTCCAAATTCTCTCCCTCCTCCCACACTTCCCTCAATTACTGAGGTGAGTAAAATGGTATCAAGTAATTATATATGTGAAATCATGCAGAACATTTCCATATTAGCTATATCACAGAAAAAGCCAAAAAAGTGAGAAAAATATGTCAACTTGCTTTTACACATCCTCAGTGCTCACTCTGAAGATAGGTAGCATTTTTTTCATCATGAGCCATTTGGAACTTAAGACCATTGTATTGATCAGAATAGCAAGGTCTTTCACAGTTGATCATTATTGCAACATTTCTTTTCCTGTGCACAATGGCCTCCTGGTTCTTCTTACTTCACTTTGCATCAGTTTATACAGATCTTGCCCTTTTTTTTCTTTTTCTGGAAATACCCCTCTTGCTTTATAGCACAATAGTACTTCATCACAATCATATGCCTCTAGTGGTTCAGCCATTCCTCAATTGAGGAGCATCTTCTCAATTTCCAATTCTTTGCAAACACCGCTGGCCCCCAAAATGGAAAAAAGTGCTGCTATATTTTTGTATATATAATTCATTTTCCTTTTTTCTTTTGGACTACAGACCTAGTAGTTATATTGCTGGGTCAAAGGGTATACACAGTTTATAACCCTTTGGGCACAGTTCTAAATTTTCTCCAGAATAGTTAGAACAGTTTGTAACTCCACCAACAGTTTATTAGTGTACCATTTTTTCCTCAAGGGCAAGTAGGTTGGTGTATTGGATACAGTGAAGGCCTGGAGTTAGGAAGATTCATTTTTCCAAGTTCAAATCTGACCTCAAATACTTGCTAGACATGTGATACTGGGCAAGTCATTTAACCCTGTTTGCATGACTTTGCTCATCTATAAAATGAGGTGGAGAAGGAAATGGCAAACCACTCCAGAATCTTTGCCAAAATGATGTCAAATGAATACCATAAAAGTAGGACACCATTGAAAATTACTAAACAACACATTTTTCCTGACCCCCTCTAATATTTGTCATTTCAGAGGTGTGAGGTGGTACCTCAGAGTCCTTTTAATTTGCATTTCTCTAAAAATTTGAAATTTAAAACCCTTTAAAATTACTATGAATAGCTTTGATTTCTTCCAAAAGTTGCCTGTTCATATCTTTGAATCATTTATTAATTGGTGAGTGGATCCTATTTTTATAAATTTGGCTCAGGTCGGTATATATTTAAGAAATGAGACTTTAAAAATAAAAAAAAAGAAATTAGACTTTTATCAGAGAAATTTGCTGTAAATTCTTTTTATCTTTCTCCATCGTCTATGGAACCATTTAGCAAAATACAGTTTTCTTGATTCTCTTTTAATTACATCTATATTTGCTTTGCATTTGTCTGAGATCATGATTGCTACCCCTGCTTTTTTCCTCTTTCAGCTGAACATAATTCTGATCTAGCCCCTTTATTTTAACTCTCTGTGTGTCTGTTTCAAATGTGTTTCTTGTAAACAACATATTGTCGGATTCTGATTTCTAATCCATTCTTCTACCCACTTCTGTTTTATGACTGAGCTCATTCAATTCACATTCATACTTATGATTCCTAAGTGTATCTCCTTCCAACCTACTCTCTATTATTTATCCTTTCTCTCTTTTTATCTGTCCTTCCTCAAAAGTATGTTTGGCTTCTGACCACTGCCTCCCTTATTCCACCTCCTCCATTTCATCCTCTCTTCCTGGCCCCATTTCTTTTTATCCCCTTCCTCTTTTATTAACTGTTGGATAAGATAAATTTTATACCCAAATGAATATCTATATATTCTTCCCTCTTTGAACCAATTCCTATGACAGTGAGGTTAAAACATCGCCCACCAACCCTTCATTTTCCTGTCTGCAAAAAGAGTTCTTTCTTGGAGGTCTCTTTTATGTCAGAAAAATTTTCCCACTCTGCCTCCCCCTTCTCCCTTCTAGTGCATTCCTCTTTCTCATCCCCTCATTTTTTCAGATCAATCTCACTTTTTCATCACTCACATGCTCACAATAAATTCACACTCATGCCTCTTTTTGTAGTCTCCTTTTAAGTGCACTAATAATGATAAAGGTTTTTTATTTATTTCTTTATTTTTTTAGGAGTTACATGTATCACTTTTCCATATACGAATATAAACAGATTAGCTTTATCGAATCTCTTATGATTACTCTTTTATGCTTACCTTTTTATCTTTTTTTTCTTGAATCTTGTGTTTTTAATGTCAACTTTTCTATTTCAGGTATTTTCATCAGGAATGTTTGACAATTGTCCCATTAAAAATTCATTTATTTCCCCAATGAAGGATTATTCTCAGTTTTTCTGTGTAGGATATTCTTGGTTGTAATCCTAGCTCCTTTACTTTCTGGAATATCATATTACAAGCCCTCCACTATTCAGATATGGAAGCCATTAAATATTGTGTGAGACTTATTGTGGTTCTACAATATTTGAATTGGGATTTTTGGCTGCTGGTGATATTTTCTCTTGGACCTGGGAATTCTGGAATGTGGCTATAATATTCCTGGGAATTTTCATTTTGGAATCTCTTGGATATGATTGGTAGATTTCCAATTTACAATTTGGATCTAAGGCATGGGGCAGTTTTCCAGAATAATTTCTTGAAAAGTGATACCTAGGTTCTTTTTTTATCATAGCTTTCATGTAGTCCAATGATTCTTAAATTATATCTCTTCAAACTATTTTCCAGGTCATTTGTTTTTCTGATGACATATTTCACTTCTTCAACTTCTTCATGTTTTTGGTTTTGTTTGTTTTGTGATGTCTCATAGAATTTTTAGTTTCTATTTGCCCATATCTAATTTTAAAAGAATTATTTTTCTTCAGTAAACTTTTGTATCTCTTATTTAATTTGACCTATTCTATGTTTTAAGGAAATCTTTTCTTCAGTAGATTTTTGGACCTCTTTTACTATAAAACCAATTCTGTTTTTAAGGTGTTATTTTCTCCAACATGTTATGTGCTTCTTTTTAACCTAATTATTAATTCACTTTTCAAAATTTTCTTCAATACACGTTTCTCTTCCTAATTCTTCTTTCCCACTCTTACCTCTTTTCTAACTCTTCCCATAATTGTTTTTGGACTCAGGGACAATTATTATTTTTCTTGGAGGCTTTGTTTGTAACTGTTTTTGTATTGTTGTCTTCTGAATTTGTATCTGGATCTTCCCTGACACCAAAGTAACTTTTTTATAGGCAAGCTCTTTATTTGTTGTTGTCCATTTTTATAGCTTATTTCTTGACTTTGAACTTTATGTTAAAATTGGTTGGGCTCTCCACACCTGAAGATATTTAGGTATTACCCCAAATGTCAGGCTTTTTTCTGCTACTGTTTTGAAAGCTTGTTCTGGGGATCTGCAAGTTTTTGATGCTTCAAAGAAGATATAATCTGAGAAAAGATGTGGTCACTATCTTCTCCATGTTCTCCTGATTGGTAAGTATTCAACAAGTCTAGCAAGTCTCCTCAAACAAAGTTCTAAAAATGAACCAGAAAGAATTCCTACATTAAATTGAAAAGGTTTTGCACAAAGAAAGCCAGTGTAACCAAGATTAGAAGGGAAGCAGAAAATTAGAAAATAATTATTACAACCAGTGTCTCTGATAAAGGCCTAATTTCCAAAATATATAGAGAACTTATTCAAAATTATAAGAAAACAAGTCATTCCCCAATTGATAAATAGGGAAGGATATGAACAGGAACTTTTCAGGTGAAGAAATTAAAGCTATCTACTATCACATAAAAATGCTCTAAATCACTATTGATTAGAAAAATGTGGATAAAAACAATTCTGAGTTACTACATCACACCTATCTGATTGGCTAATGAGACAAAACAAGAAAATTATAAATGCTGGAGATGTGGGAAAATTAGAACACTGATACATTGCAGGTGGAGTTGTGAACTACTAGACAATCATTCTGGAGAGCAATTTTGGATTATGCGCAAAGAGCTATAAAACTGTATATACCATTTAATCCAGAAATACAATTTCTAGATCTATACAACAAAGAGATCATAAAAATGGGAAAAGAGCCCACATGTACAAATATAGTGATAGAAGTTCTTTATTGTGGTGGCCAAGAACTGAAAATTGAGGGAATGCCCATTAATGAACAAGTTGTTGTATATGAATGTAATAGAATACTATTGTTACATAAGAAATTATGAACAGGCTGACTTCAGAAAAGGCTAGAAAGACTATTCTTACTCTGGCTCCCCTGGCCTTGCTCTGGCTCCCTTCTCAGTCCAGGAAGGTACACACATGGGACTGGGCAGAGGAAGAATGGGACATGGGGGCTGCACAAGCTCAGACCTAAAACCTGACCAGAAGGGAGCCAGAGTAAGCCCTGGCAAGCTGAATCAGTCACCACAGGGGCAATCACCACAAGATAAGGGATCTGTCAGAGGTGGGTAAGAGAAAGCACTGGGCTTGGGGCAGCAGCAGCTAATTCTGGGGCTAACATCAAACAGCCTAGATGTCTAAAAATCAACTACCTGAGCCAAGATGTACATAGCTGAACAGACCCTAAAAACCTAGAGAATATTGCCTCAGGGTAAAATCCTGAAATAGCCCAACCCTAGGCAGGCTTGGGAGTCATAGAAGAAGGGTGTGGCTGTGACTGTGCTAAGGCTAAGGTGCAGGGCTAGAGTTGTCCCAACAAGCCCCATCTCAGCTGACCAGCAGGAGATCCTGATCCCCAGTGAGCAAGTGCTAACACCAGAACCCCAGGTGTGCCTTCACAGAACCAGGGGAACCAGCAGACACCAGCACTGCAGGCCACCAACAGCTGAGCCTGACTATGTTTCAGTTTAGGGACTGGGAAGTGGAATCCTGAAGCAGCCACACCTCCCCCACACTTTGCACTGTGAGCTTCAGAGTGATCTTGAGGCAACTCAGAAATCCCTGGCCTTGGCCTCAGTCTAAACACCAAGAGGACACAGCACACAAAGCCAATAACCAGACCCCTAGCTCCAGTATGAGAAGTATAGGTCAGAGCCCCCTACACCCAAAAAGCAGAAATCAACTTTAAAGGCTAGAAAATAGGCAATCACAATGGGAAAGAAGCAATTTGGAAGAATGAAGATAATCAAATCCTTTTATAGTGAGCTAGAAGAACCAAATTCACAAAAGGACAGCATTGACTCTATACCCAACTCTGAAATATCAGCATGGAATATGAACTTGTCTCAAACCCAGAAAGCATTATTGGAAGAGCTCAAAAAGAATTTTAAAAGCCAAACTAGAGAGGTAGAAGATAAACTGACAAATTATTTTAAAATTACACTTGCCAAAATAGAAAAAAAATACTGAGGAAAACAATTCCTTAAAAAGTAAAATTTGTGAAATTGGAAAAGAGGTGCAAAATCTAATTGGAGAAAAGAACTTACCAAAAACAAAATCTGAACCTATGGAAAAGGAACTTAAAAAATTAATTGAGGAAAATAATTCACTAAAAATTATAATCATTCAATTTGAAGCTAATGACTCAATGAGGCATCAAGAATCAATCAAACAGGGGTGGCCAGGTAGCACAGCGAGTAAAAGCACCGGCTCCAGTGTTGAGAAAACCTGGAGATCGAATCCCAGGCTCAGACACTTAGCACCCACCCAGAAACACCTGGCCGTGTGACCTTGAGCAGGTTACTTAACCCCAATTGCTTAGGGGCGGCCAGGTGGCTCAGCGAGTAAGAGCACCGGCTCCAGCGTCAGGATGACCTGGATCAAATCCGGGCTCATATACTCAGCACCACACCCAGAAATAACTGGCCATGTAACCTCGAGCAAGTTACTTAACCCCGATTGCTCAAAAAGAAAAAAAAAGAATCAATCAAACAAAACCTAATGAATGAAAAATTAGAAGAAAATGTCAAATATCTCATTGGAAAAACAACTGACCTGAAGAATCGATCTAGGAGAGATAATCTAATAATTATTGGTCTACAGGAAAGCCATGATGAACAAAACAGCCTGGAAACATCTTCCAAGACGTCATCAAGTAAAATTTCCCTGAGGTCCTAGAACCAGAGAGTAAAATAGTCATGGAAACAATCCACTGAACACCTTCTGAAAGAGATCCCAGATTGAAAACTCCCAGAACTATTGTAGCCAAATTCCAGATATATCATATCAAGGAGGAAATACTGCAGGCAGCAATAAAGAAACAATTCAAATATCATGGAAGTACAATCAGGATCACACAGGACCTAGCAGCTTCTACATGAAAATATTGGATGGATAAGAATATGATATTGTATGAGACAAAAGAACTCAGAATACAACCAATGATTAACTATCCAGCAAATACAAGACTCAAGAGAGACATAAAAAGGTAAACAGGGAAAACACACACACACACACACACAACTTGTTATTCAATAAGAGCAACCTGTTTACATCCCTATATGGGAAGCTGATACCTGTCAATACTGATAATTGTATAATAATTGTGACACATAAAAGGGTTAAACATAGATAGAGTGTGTGTATAACCCAAAGGGATGATAAAAAATAAACCCTATTAAAGGGAACAAAGGAACTGTAATGGGAGAAGAGGAAAGGAGAGGGCAGAAAAGGGCAAATTATGCCACACAAAGAGGCATAAAAATGTATTATAGTACAAAGAAAGAAGAGAGGGAGATGAACATTTTATGAGCTTTACTCTCATTGGCATTGGTTCAAGGAGGGAAAGGCATAATAAGTTAAATATAGGATTCTAACATGAAAAGATATAAAAACTTAATATAATAGAGGGAAAGGAGGGAGGCAGAGGAGCACTGTATGAGATTTACAGTCATTGGTTTTGATTCAAGGAAAGAATAACATACCTTGTTAAATATAAAGATCAATCACAACCTACAGGAATTCAGAGGGGAAAGGGGAAAGAAAAGGAGGGGGTTCTTAGAAGGGAGGAAAGAAGTAGTAAGGGGAAGGGTAGGAAAAGGGAGGAGGATTGATAGGGAGGGAATACTGAGGGAGGTGGCAGTTAAAAGGGAACCTCATAAAGAGTTGAAGGGAGAAATATAAGCATAAAAAGGAAAGGGAATAGGATGGAGGGAAAGATACACACAGTAATCATAACTGTGAATGTGAATGGGATGAACTCCCCCATAAAATGGAAACTGATAAGATTAAAAACCATAATCCTACAATATGCTGCCTAAAAGGAAAACATGTTTGAAACCGGGGGATATACATAGGGTAAAGGCAAAACAGAACATATTATGCTTCAGCTAAGGTAAAAATAAAACAGGGGTAGCAATACTTATCTCAGATAAAGCAAAAGCAAAAATTATTGATTGAATTAAAAGAGATAAGGAAGGAAATGATATCCTGCTTAAAGGCACCATAGAGAATGAAGCAATATCATCACTAAACATATATGCACCAAGCTGTAGGGCATCTAAATTCCTAGAGGAGAAGTTAAGGGTGTTAGAGGAAGAAATAGATAGCAAAACTATACTTCTGGGGGACCACAATTTCCTCCTCTTTGAACTTGAGAAATCTAAACTCACAATAACAAAGAAAGAAGTTACAAAGGTGAATAGAATTTTAGAGAAGGTAGATATGAGAGACCTCTGGAGAAAATTGAATGGGGATAAGAAGGAAAATACCTTCTTCTCAGTGGCAAATGGCATATAAACAAAAATAGACCATCTACTAGTGCATAAAATTCTTACTATCCAGTGCAGAAAGGCAGAAAAACTAAATGGATCCTTTTCTGACCATGATGTAATAAAAATTGTATGTAATAAATGGCCATGGAAAGAGAGACTAATATTAATTGAAAACTAAACAATTTAATCCTAAAGAATTAGTGGGTGAAACAAGAAATCATAGAAACAATCAGGAATTTCATTCAAGAGAATGACAATAATGAGACAACATGCCAAAACTTGTGAGACGAACTAAAGCAGTTATTAGGGAAAATTTTATTTTTCTGAATGCATACATGATTAAAATAGAAAAAATGGAGGTCAATAAACTTGGCATGCAACTAAAAAAGCTAGAAAAAGTACAAATTTTAAATCCCCAAATAAATACTAAATTAGAAATACTGAAAACAGAAGGTGAGATTAATAAAATTGAAACTGAGAAAACTATTGAACTAATAAATAAAATTAATGGCTGGTTCTATGGGGAAAAACAATAAAATTGATAGATCTTTAGTCATTTTGTCATTTTGAGAAAAAAAAGAAAAAAATTACAAGCATCAAAAAAGAAAATGGTGAATTAACCTCCAATGAAGAGGAAATTAAAACAATAATTAGGAATTATTTTGCCCAATTATATTGGCATAAATTTGATAATCGTAGTGAAATGGATGAATATGTACAAAAAATATAAATTGCCCAGGTTAATTGAAGAAGAAGTAGAATTAAAGAACTTAAATAACCCCATCTCAGGAAAAGAAATTGAACAAGCCATCAATAAACTCCTTAGGAGAAGAACTCCAGGTTCAGATGGTTTTAAAAGCAAATTCTATCAAATATTTTAAGGACAATTAATTCTAATACTTTATAAATTCTTTGGGAAAATTGGAGAAGGAGTCCTATCAAATTCCTTTTATGACACAAATATGGGAATGAATATAGATGCTAAAATTTTAAATTAAATGTTAGCAAAAAGACTACACCAACTTATCACAAGAATAATACACTTTAACCAGATGGGATTTCTTCCAGGAATGTAAGGATGGTTCAATATTAGGAAAACTATTAGTATAATCAATCTTATCATCAACAAAAGTAATAGAAACCATATGATTATCTCAATATATGCAGAAAAAGCCTTCGACAAAATAAAACACCCAATCCTATTAAAAACATTTGAAAGTATAGGAATAAATGGAGTCTTCCTTAACATAATAAGTAGCATCTACCTAAAACCATCAACAAGTATATGCAATAGGGATAAGTTGGAAGCATTTCCAATAAAATCATTGTTGAAGCAAGGATGTCCACTATCAGCCCTCTTATTCAATTTGGTACTAGAAATGTTAGCTGTAGAAATAAGAGAAAAAGAAATCGAAAGAATTAGGTTAAGTAAAGAAGAGACTAAGCCATCACTCTTTGCAGATGATATGATGATATACTTAGAGAATCCTAGAGAATCAAGAAAAAATTATTTGAGATAATTAACAATTTAGAATATTTCCAGGATATAAAAAACCACATAAATCCTTGGTATTCCTATACATTTCTAATGAAGTGTCACAGCAAGAAATAGAAAGAAAAATTGTATTTAAAGTTATTATAGACAGTATAATATATTTGGGAATCTACCTGCCAAAACAAACCCAGAAACTACATGAACACAATTATGAAACACTTTTCACACAAATAAAGCCAGCTGGAAATAATTCGAAAAACATCCACTGCTCATGGCTAAGTTGAGCTAATATAATAAAAATGAAAATTTTAACTAAATTAATTTACCTATTTAATGCCATACCAATAAATCTACCAGAAAATTATTTTATAGAACTAGATAAAATATTAAAAAAATTCATCTGGAACAACAAAAAGTCAAAAATAAAGTCAATTAATTCAAAGAAATGCTAGGGGAGGGGGCCTAGCTATACCAGATTCTAAACTGTATTACAAAGCAGCAGTCATCAAAACTACTTGGTACTGGTTGAGGCATAGAGTGGTGGATCAGAAGAATTGATTAGGCACATGAGACCCAGCAGTCTAATGAATGTAGTAATCTACTTTTTGAGAAACCCAAAGACCCCAACTTCTAGGATAGCAATTCACTATTTGACAAAAACTGCCTGGAAAACCAGAATATAGCATGGCTGAAACTGGGCATAAACCAATATCTTACACCATATGCCAAAATAAAGTCTAAATGGGTGTATGATTTAGATGTGAAGGCTGAGACTGTAAGCAGTCTGGGACAGCAAGGAATAATTTACCTGTCAGATTTATGGAGAAGGGAACAATTTATGACAAAACAAGAAATAAAGAGCATTACAAAATAAAAAAATGGATAATTTGATTACATTAAACTGAAAAGTTTTTTTTTTTATACAAAGAAAGTTAATGTAACCAAGATTAAGAAGGAAGTGGAAAAGTGGGAATTTTTACAACCAGATAAAGGCCTCATTTCTAAAATATACAGGGAATTGAGTCAAATGTATAACAATACAAGTTATTCCCAACTTGATAAATGGTCAAAGCATATGAAAAGGCAATTCTCAGATGAAGAAATTAAAGATATTTTTTAATTTGAAAAAATGTTTTATATCACTATTGATTAGAGGAATGCAATTCAAAACAATTCTGAGGTACCACATCTCACTGGTCTGATTGGCTAAGATGACAAAACAGAAAAATGATAAATGCTGGAGAAGAAGTGGAAATATTGGAACATGAATGCATTGTTGGTGGAGTTGTGAATTGATCCAACCATTCTGGAGAGTAATTTGGAACTATGCCCAAAGGGCTATAAAAAAGTGCATGCCCTTTGACCCAGCAATATCACTTCTAGGGCTGTATCCTAAAGAGATCATACAAGTGGGAGGAAGACATGTTTGCACAAAAATATTTATAGCAGTTCTTTTAGTGGTGACAAAGAATTGTAAATCAAGGGGATGCCCATCAATGGGGGAATGGCTAAACAAGTTGTGGTATATGAATATAATGAAATACTTTTGTGCTATAAGAAATGAGGAGCAGATGGACTTCATAATAACCTGGGGAGGCATATAAACTGATGCTGATTGAGGAGAGCAGAACCAGGAAAACTTTTTACACAATTACAGACACAACATATCTCTGACTAATAGACTGGGCTAGCCTCAGCAATGCTAGGTGGTAAGATAACTCCAAAAGACTCATGATGCAAAGCATATGCATATCAAGAGAAAAGAATTATGAAGTTTGAATGCAGATTGAAGCAAACTGCTTACTCTCTTTTTTTGCATTAATTTTGTTTCATTCATTCTTTCTTGTTATTCATTCCATTGGTTATCATTCATTTTTATAACCTGACTAATGCTTAATGTGAAGGTATTTGTAGAGCTTATATCAGATTGCTTGCCACCATGGGGGAAAGGGAGAGGAGAGGGAGGGGGAGAAAATTTGGAGCTCAAGGGATTGTGGAACTTAATGTTGTAAACTAAAATTAGATTAAAAAAATAATAAAAGAAAATTGAAAATAAAATTTAAACTCAAAATTTTATGGAAGTGAATGTTGAAAATTAAAAATAAATAAATAAAGGTATTGGGGGGGGAAAGAATGTTTACCCAATTCCATATTTGCACAGGAATACTATAATTACCCTTTGGTATTTCTGAGAGGGAAAACAACTAGGCAAGAATGAACCAGCACTACAGGCCGGGGACAAAAGTCCATTTTTCCCCTAGGCTTTTGTCTGTCAAAGCAATAAAAGTCAGAGGCAAGTCCCATAACTTTACAGAATTGAAAAGCTCTGGAGTTAATCTCTCAACCTACAATCTTACCAACAATTCAGATACCCAAATCTGACCATTACTTATCTTAGGTGTTTAGAGATAGAGGTGGACTCCCATAGTGCTTGTCTAATGTGAGCATAGCTTCAGATGTGTTCCACTAACATAAGCTAGCCAGTTCTTGCTCCTCCATCTTTTGTGGTCTACCTTGTAAATCTGATTATGAAGGCTTTCTTTCATCAGATTGGAGACAGATTCCAAAGTGTAAATGTAGAAGAAATATCATTTTGACTCATTAATTCTTCAATATATTTAATGGTCAATTTACATCACCTCAATATCCTCTATTCACTAGTTAGCACCCTGCTGGTAATTTACTTTTTGATATCCTGTCAATATTAATTAGCTAGTTATCATCAATTATTTTTACAAAGGGATATTTACAGAGAATCTATGGCAGTATCTGAAGTACAAAAAATCTTTAAAACTAGGAGCCCACTTTTTTCTACCATCACAATCCATAGAAAGAGTAAAATCAATCTTAAGGTGGATGCTGTGAAGCATACCATCTCCTACCTGATTTCTCTTCTGGCTTGGCATTGCTGATGAACAACTTGTTCCTTTGCTTACAAGACATGACATTTAAAACTTCTAGGTTTTTCCTTGTAGGACTATGTTAATCAAGTTTCTTTTTCATGGCTGATTCCTGATTAGACTAAGCTATTGCTGCTACCAGCAGATTCTGCTGTAGACTCAAGTTTACTGGATCTCTGATTTTTTTTCTGTCTTTATGAACTAGCTGGATAATTTTTGAACTAGCTGGATAACCATTAACTGAAAATAAGAAACACAACAGATGGAGAAGAAGTAGGATGAACTGTATGTTCATGATCATATGATGAGCAGGAATAAATTCTCACTCAACCAGAAACTTAGAGCACCTACTCTTCTTTACCAAAAGTCCAATTAAAAGGATTAACTTTCATGCAGTAAGCAAAAATAAAAAAGAAATATGTCACAGAATACTTGTTCATTATTTGAAATCAGAGTTAGTGTCTTCTCACTAAGCAGAGAAGCAGATTCACCAAGACTTCACACAGATAGATAGTAGTCAGAGAACACTGCATATGCTCCAGGAACTGAACCTTCATTAGTCCTTGCCCTTGATACAGCTTACTACACAGTGAATAAGCCAGTCAGTAAGTATTTTTATGGGCCTTTCAAGAGACCTAAGTTCAGTATACTGATAACCTATCCCAAATATGGACATGGGGTCTCGGATGTGCGCAAGCAGGCCAATCTGGAGCCATAACAGTAGCCAGAATAACACAGCATACCTCTCCTAGAAGTTTGAGGCCTCATGGAACCCTAGGAGTCATAGCAGAAGATAAGATTATTGGAGTGGTTAGGGAGTCTTGTCAGTAGGACTTTTCAAGTTTTCTTCAAAAAGTCCCTAAAAAAATATAATATACAGAAGAGATGATTTGTATTACTCAGTGTATTTTCCTTACTGACAGTTTAATGATAAAATCTCAATTCTGCTTTGAAATCAACCTAGCATTTTTTGCTCATTTCAACTGGTAATTCTAAGCTTCATGATTTAGCATTTTCCTCCCTCTTTCTTTTTATCACAACATATGTGTGTTTATTAAGCATGATTTAGAGCAAACTACCTTTATATTTTCATATCATTTGATCTGCATAGTAATGAAATGTACCATAATTTATACCATGAGTAAGGCATTAATTTTCAATGCAGTGATCACTGATTTTTAATAGTATTGCATAAAATCATGTTTTAGTTGTGTTCAAAATTTGTTTTGGGATAAGATTTGCTTTCCTACATAAATCATCTCGATAGAAACAAACACGTAAAATGAATTCTACTTTGAGACAATGACACTACAAAGATGTGACTGACAGATTTGTACTCAACTTTAACAATTTATGATCAATTTATTTGGTATAAAATTCATTAGAAAACTTCAGAAATGGATTCCACAAGACAACACCCAAAAGAATGTGGGTCAGGTGTCTGGGAAACAAATATACTATGTGATTAGAAAAAAATTCTCATATTTGGCATCACCCATCTCAAATTGAACTCATAATAGTGCCACGCAAGAAAACCTCTGTTGGTTTCTTTATCTCTATTAATATCCCCTCCCAATCACCAAGGCTAGACTGTGTAGTTATTCCCATGTCTTTTCTCCTCAGTTTCATACAAAAAATTAGTCACAAAAATTTTACGATTATATTTCCTCCATTCCGTTTCTTCTCCATTTTAATGGACTAGTGAATAGGAACACACACACACAGACACACACAATCTTTTCAAACTTTAAAGCACTATACATGTTTCAGTTATTATTATCATCTCTTTTCTATTTCCAAAACCACCATCTTATATCAGGGTTTAACACCCATCTATATTATTATAATAGTCTCTTAAACTAATCTTCTTCTAGATTCTCCCACTCTAATTCTTCATTTATAATGCTGCCAAATTAAACCTTCTTAATCTGATTTTGCCATAAAGTTCACATCACTCCTCTCCACAAAGCTTTGCATTTTTTTAACCTTGCCTCCCATTGTGTTTCTAAAGGGAAGAGAAAACATAATATTTATTGACCATAGAATCAAACTCAGTGTCACTCACAGATAAAGTATGCAGAAAATATTTATTGAATGAATGAATGTGACTTTGCTCTGTATTGTATATAATTGAATTAAACAACAAGGCAAGAAATACAATTTTGTGGGGATCATGCTTCTCACTGATTATATCTCATTAGTCATGTTTTGGTTCCAGCTCTACTTTTGTCCTAGTATGTGCCACATTGCATTTCTGCCTGATCAATAAATTCTCAAGGTTCTCTTTATCAAACTAATCACAGAATCTGTTTATGACATCCTTCCCCCTTTGCTTTACCAGTTAAATACCACTGAGGTTGAATGATTTGGGATAAGCTCAATTAGAAATAATTTTTCTGGCTATTACCTGTGGTTACTTATAGGTAATTGTTGCCTGGAATGGCATGTGAAATACTCTAGTCATGCTCCAAAAAAGGGTGAAAGCAGCATTAAGTAGACTCATATTATTTTTGATCACCTAAAAATAAAGTCGTTTGGTGAAAAATCTCTTCATCGTTGTAGAACTTATGAATGAAATAGTACATGTTGCTGAAACACCTTAACTAGCTTATGCAATATCAAACTTCAAAAATAAAATGCCTTATTCTTCTCTAAAACAGTGTTTTAACCCTAAAATCATACTCTTGTGTGATCATTGGAACTATCTATTTTTTAATGAATATGTGTTGCACCTATGGCTACTTAAATCAATATATCAGTATACAGATATATGAACATGTGTGATTGCATATGTCTAAAAAAGCAATTTCAATAAATGATACACAGATACTATGTATATTATTATTATATATCTAAGAGAAGGAATGGAATATTGGAGAATTTGGTTAATTTAATTGTCATTTGAAAATATTAAACTGTCAGGGACTTGGGAAAGACTAGTAAAAACAGAAAAGAATAAGAGAACTTCTTTCCTGAGAAACTGTCATCTTCAAAAAGGCTTAAGAGGCATTTTGGAAGGACTCATTTATTTCTTATCTGGTGAGAATTATATGGTATTTTGAAGATGCGGTACAGATAAAATATCTTCAGGATATTTTTTTAAATAATTTAAATTGTCACACAAACTGTGTTTTTGGAAGAGTCGGAAGTAAAAAGTGAAATAAATGACTGGTTAAAATTTCCTCATAGCTCGTATATTGTAGAAATATGCCAGGTTAATCAAAAACATGTGTTTTCCTTTTTATTGCTTGTTGTGCTATTGACAATTTGAAAGTAGTAACATTGATGTTGCTTAAACCTATGAGATAAAGGTGTTTGATATAGAAAGATTTCTTGTTTTTTTTTTTGCTTTTTGGAGGCGGGGGGAGATATGGCAATTGGGTTTGAGTGACTTGCGCAAGGTCATACAGCTAGTTTTTGTGTTAAGTATCTGAGGCCAGATTTGAACTCAGGTCCTCCTGACTCCAGTGGGACTGGTCCTCTATTCACTGTACCACCTAGCCACCCATGAAGATTTTTTTTTTTACACTTAAAGAAATTCTCTAATTTACTTATGAACTTAGGTGGGGTCCCAGAACTAATTGATTAATGAGACAGGTTATTCATTTCAACAAAATACATTATTGCCATAGAATCTGAGTGAGGTTACCTGAGGACAGCTCACCTAGAACCACCTACACTGGATGTCATTTATATATATATATATATATATATATATGTGTGTGTGTGTGTGTGTGTGTGTGTGTGTGTGTGTGTGTGTGTGATTTGTAAGACATATATCAATCAATATGGAGATAACCTCTTTTTAGGAAAGCAAAGATCCAATATAACCCCAAAGGACTCATGATGGAAAAGGTTGTCCCCATCCAGAAGAAGACCTCTGGAGTCTGAATGCAGATTGAGGCATACTATTTGTTTTCTCCATCTTACTTTTCTTCTTTCTCATGGTTTCTCCAATTGGTTCTAATTCTTCTTTACAACATGAGTAATGTGAAAATAGGTTCAATATGAAAGCCTTTATATCAAATTACATGCCATTCGGGAGAAGGGTAGAAATGGGGGAAAATTTTGGAAATCAAAATCTTATGAAAGTGAATTTTAGTTGAAAATTAAAAATTAACAAACATATGAATGAGTGAATGAATGATAAAAATAAATAAATAGAAAGAAAAATATGGAGATAGCATTGCTCAGTGCAAAGACAACTGGCTTTAAAATAAGAGGACCCATGTTTAAACCCGAACTCTACTGCTTATTTCCTTTGAGACTATACAAAAATCACTCAAATTCTCTGGAATTTTGTTACCTACAAATTGGAGGAGTTGGACTAAATGACCTTTAAGATCCCTTATGGCAGTGCCTCTATAATCTTATGCAACTACTTTCTCTAATATGTTCAACTTTGGGAAATCCCAGGTTACATACACACCAGTATGACTTCTTCATGAAGGTGTTACCTGTATTTCATTGGGCACTTTTCTCTCTAATGCTGACTTAGCTGTATGTGTTAATTAAAGCAGGGCTCTAATTCTCACTGACTAAGAACCTCTATGCTATAGTGGAAAGTGATATTATACATTCTATAGATTCTGATCTTACCTATGGAAGAAGCATTCATTTTTCTGATGTAAAAATGAAAGTGTGGGGAAATATCAAAATTACTTTCACCCTACAAGCACAAATGTTAGTAAGGAATCATTTAAAATGACAACTTGTGTTTAGTTGTGTGAAAGAATTTCTCTTCACAATGAAATGAAGGGGAAGCAAATGTGCTTGTGTTAAGGCAAAGATAAGCACCACTGGTCTAAACCTTCTCCACTAGAAAAGACCCAATGGGCTTGAACTCATAAAAATGATGTTAGTCTGAGTAGAAAGAAATATGTGAATACACAGAAAACGTCTATATTCCCCCCCCAGTTTATTCTCAGTCTGGAATAGTGAAGGATTTTTTTAGGTATCAGTTCAGATTTAATCTTTTCAGCTGAAAGGTTCTTTAGCTAAAGGCTCATCTACTAACACTATGTCAATCCAATGATTTCTCAGACCAGCTGGTTATGAGCAATTACTGACACATTAATCCTGTATCAGTTCTTTACAGGCCTGACCCTTTGCTGAGTTTCAATAGAATCAGATGAGATAAATATACTACTCAGGTGGTTAGATGTAGTAAAAGAGAAACTGAAAGAATAAAAAATATTAATGAGGCATCATACAAATTGGTCATGATCAAATGATTAGTATCTACAGATTATCAAGTTTGCCTTCTAAAGGAACTTATTTCTCAAATGCAAACAGGTATTGAAAGAGAGAAAGAAAAAGAAGAGAAGAGAATAAAAAGGCCAATTTTATAGAGCAGGAAATAATACTTTTCTATCTGGTAGGGACACACCAGAAATTACTTCCAGTAATTTTAAATGCAGATAATCCTTTTCCAGTTCATTATCTTTGAAACATAAAGAGAGCCTTAAAAACAGTGAATGGTTGAATGTCTACATAAGTGGTTCACAAAACTAGTCAAGTGATTGACAAACCTCATTCAGAGCTAAACTGGAACTCATAAAATGCTTTACTAAGGAAATGAAGCCACAGTGATATATGTTTCCTAAAACCATAATGTACCTCTTAAAATAGCATGGATGGTGCTATCATTTTGTACTATTTTCTAATCTAATTAAAATAATTAATTCATGAGATGAGATTAATTCTGGCCTAGCTTGTCTCTTTATCACTTGAATCATTAAAATGGGATATCAGAAATTTAAATGCTTCATATATTTTATAAAATATAGCAATAGGTACTTCTCTGACCTTTTAAGTATTTTGTAATTTGATTGGCAATCTACTCTTTCCCTCAGTGGTTCAGAGTTAGAGAAGAAAAAGTGGGATATCTAGCCAATAAGCATACAGAATACTGAAAAGGTCAATTAAGGATGATATTTCTCAAAATATATTGACTATTAAACTCTACAATCTTATTCTTGTGTCAAAAATGATAATGAAGGAAAAAATGGCACAGAATGATTCCATACTCCAGAGAAAAAGCATTATAATGAAAATGAAAAGTGGAACAAAATTAGCATTTTGTTAGAACTAGAAAGAAAGGAAAGAAATAAAAAGGAATAATCGAGTTCCAAAAAACTATGCTTAAGAGCTTCTACAGTGAATTTCCAGTAAGATGACTTTGAAGTTGTATTTTACATGGTTTCTCTCCTTAGAAATATAATAAATAACTTAAAAATAAAAATGTCTTAAAGGAGAGAAAGGAAAGATACAACAGAAAAAGTAGTAAAGAGACTGAAGATATGAATAAGCACATAAATTTACTTAAGATAAGCACCTTATATAATCATTTAAAACTTTGGGTTAAGAGAATACCAGGGAAAATCACCAGAATGAAAAAATAAGAGCTCAGAAATATGTGAAATAAAACATTAGTCACAAGAACATGGGAATTATTGGAAGACCAAAGAATTGGAGAGTGAGATAGGAGTAAAATCATCAGTGCTATTCATGAAATACTCCAAAGGAGAATCTATGAATTTAAAAAGAAGTTTATAAAGCCTTAACAAAACACTGGATAGCCTATGAAAATGGAAAAGATAAAGTTGAAAAGTTCAATGATGTAACTAAAATTTTAGGACAAAATCAAAACACAACAGAATTTTGAGAGAGAATTGTTTGAGGTTTGTTGCTGTCAAATTTTCCCTGAATATAGGCTTCCAAAGGGAACTTAGAATGACAGGTTACCCAGAAAAATAAATGTAATGAAGCATATATGCCAAATTTCAGGAAATCATAAAAGAAAATTACCTAGAGTCATGGAAACTAGAAAACAAAGTTCAAATGGGAAGGATTCATTACTATCAAGAACCTCAAGCTTAAGTCATCCAGAAATATGGGTTCCAAGTTCCACAGCTCCCAGATAGAAAATAAATTATAAGAAGAAAAATTGTGTACCAGGGAACTCATGTTAGAGTTTTATAGTATTTCTCACCATTGGTGAATAACTGTGCTGATTATTTGAAATGAGTCAATAGAAAACATTACCCAATAACAATGCTGCAGTTTTTGCCTTACAGGGGGCAAATGGACTTTTAGATGAAGTGCTAACTGCTGGGATTCCTTTGAAGAAAATGAGAGTTTAGCAGAATTTTAGAAATTCAAAGGCAACAGACAAAATAAATTTATGAAAGGTTTTTTATATGTTTAATTACTCAAAAGGCCTAGATGATTATTCATTGTTTACATACTGAACAGGGGAGAAAAAGACTATTGTCTTTTGTGAGTTTCACCATGTTTAAAAGTCATTGAAGAAAGAAAGAAAGATAGGGTCTATGCTTGTGTCTTCAACATGAAGTAAGTTATGGAAAAAGAAAAGTGAGTTCACCATGGACCACAGACATTTATTCATAAAGATAGATGCATAAGTTAGAGGTGAATGTCATGAATAGTAAACAACAAGCATTTATTAAGTTTTTACTGTCACTGTGCTAAGTACAGGAAGCTATAAAGAAAAGGGGATACTGTAGTAGTGAAATCACAAGCCTAATCCCTTTCAGCGTTTCTATGTGAAGGGCATTGTGGTATGTACTAGATAGAGATCAAAATAAATATAAACTATTGTTCTTTCAAAAAAAAAAGAAATAGGAGGGGTGCAGTAAAGCTGGCAGAGTAAAAGCAGGAACTTAGTTGAGCTCCTACTCCAACCACCTGCAACACCTGTAAAAATGACTCTAAGCAAATTTTAGTGCTACAGAACCCACAAAGTTACAGAGAGAAACAAATCTCCCACTGAATGCAGCCTGGCAGACCAATAGAAAACGGTCTATCGCACCAAGCTGAGAGTGGAGCACTGTCCCTCATGAGTCCTACTGGCACAGACCAGTGGCAGAGACCAGTTGGAGCACACTTCAGAAGAGTGAATCACTGGCAGCTGTAGATGTTTCCAGACTTCTGAACCCATAAATGCCAAAGAGAAACTAAAAGGTCAGTGGTGCCAGGTTTTGTCTTTAAGAAGAAGAAGAATGCATGTACAACACACTGTTCCTATCATAGGGTTAGGAACTACCTTTTTAAAATGACTGCCTGTTAACTGCTTTTTAAGCAACAAGATAGCAATGGCAACTAACCTGAGACAAGAAGGCAAATTGGCTCCTCCCTATCCTTGTCTTCCCTTCCCTTCCCTCTTTTTCTCATCCTTTTCTTTTTCTTCTTACACAAGTGTTTCAATATTGAGGGATCATGGTAAAAAATAGTTTCTATTATAATGAAGAGGGCCCAGTAGTAGTGATGCTTTCAGGATAATCAAAATTTCTATTCCCATAATTCTGTGACATCCATGTAGGTACCATCAAGGCCACAGATTGTTATTCATTCCAATTTAGACAACACATTTCTTCTCAGTAAGATACCTGGGGTACATAGGACTAAATAGTGGGACAGGTTTCTTAATTATGGAGGATATATATATATATGTATATATATTTGTATGTATGTATGTATGTATATGGTGTATATACATATATACATAATTAGATATAGAAAAAGGAGGGAAAATGGTTTGCCCTCCTATTTCCACAACACTGACTGTCTCTGAGGTGATGTCTGCAAGAAAAGAGAGAGAGAGAGAGAGAGAGAGAGAGAGAGAGAGAGAGAGAGAGAATAGAGAGGGTAGAAGGGGGAATCAGGGTATTAGTTATACAAGTGATTTTTTTCCAGTGCTGAAACAATTTAAATTAGATCTGGACCAGTTTATAATAAATGTAGAAAAATGACGTCATGATCCTCCAAAGTGGGAGCTATGACCCACTAGAGGGTTTTATCATGACCCCAAGGGATATGTGGTCAATCAATAAGAGAATGGGAATATATGTTCAATCCTAACCTTCTTGTAATAACTAATTATGGGGACTGTTTTCAACATGTCTATACCTAACCTTTAAGGTAGCTGTATATGGTATCAACCTCATGCTGCACTAATTTATTCCTCAAGGCAGTTATAAACTTTCCCTGACCCTGGTACCCACCATAACATCTGTAAGATAAGATTCACCTCTACCAGTATACACAATCACTTCCTTTGAGGTCACTCTGTGATTGTTACAGATCTTCTAAAGGCAGTTTCTAAATCCATGAGCAGTGAGCAGTAAGTAAGAATCATGACTGATCCTTTTAATTTTGAGTGAGAGAGAGATGCATAGCAGACGATGAAGAAACATGAATGGATTTCAAACCACATTACAAATATCATCATATTATCTTTTCTGCCAAGTCCACCCTCATTCCAAACAAACTCCTTCATTTCTTTCAAGGATACCACCATATTTCTAATGACCTAGGTTCAAAACCTTGTTCTCATCCTCAACTCTTACTCTTCCTTATCACACATAAGTTGCCAGATCATGTTATTTCTATATCCAAAATATTGCTCACAGATGGGGCCCTTCTCTACACTCACACAGTTGCCCACCATAGTGTTGGTTAAACCCACTTCAATTCTCACATAAATTATGGCAGTGGCCCCCAAGATGACTTCTCTGTATTATCATTCCTCATTTCTGTCCTTCTTCTGTAGGTCTAACAAAGTTCTTTGTATATCTGACCATGGTACTATGCGCTCTGATTAATATATTGAGTAACTACCTATTAACTCCATGATCAAATTAAAACTCCTTTGTTTGGCATTTAAAATCCTTCATAACATGACCCAAACCCACCTTTTAAGTTTCCCTGCACTCTGTGGTCAAACCAAGCTGCACTTATTGTGGTTGGTCACAGTTATATAAAAACAAAACCAAAATGCTCAACATTTAGTAGGAAATTAAGGTTCAATTTCATCTATTAAGTAGTGCCATTGGCAATTCCAAGAGAAATGGATTTATAGTAAAAATGTTCTGCTTAATTGACATCAGAGTAAATTACTTCTGTCTCTTTTTTTCAATTTGCATGATAACTATCTATACACAGAGAAACAGGATTCCTTCTGAAAATTTGTTATGTTTCCTGTCATGACCTATTATTTGATTGCTGTATCTTTCCCCTAAAATAATATTTTTTAAAAACAAATTCATCTGTTTCTTCAGCTACACTGACCAAACCATACGGATAATTACTAACAATTACTGTCTATAAGTCTGCCCAAACCTGCAAATCACATGTAAGAACTAAGGAAATATTTAATCCCAATATTTTCAAAAGCAAATACATTTTTGTACCATTAATAAATAAACTAAAAACATCTTAAGAGCTATTTGCTTAATCTCATCTTTATAATATATATGTTTTAGAAGGCATATTATATATTACTACAATGTTACATCTAAGGAAATAATAATGCATACATGTACATGCTTGTTTATATATACACAAATGTATAGGGTATGAGGTCAAGTATTTTTGTTTCCTTTTTTTAAGTTTTGGAGTGAGTGGTCAAAGAAAAAGATAGAGAAAGCTTCCCAAAATTATCACATTTCTTTTTAAAATTATGTTGGATTTGGAAGTGGGTGTTATGAAGTGATTATGGCAGATGGGAAACTGGTTGCTATAAAAGTAGACTGGCAAATATGCAGCATGGGTGTGACCTTTGGGCTTATTTCTATTCCCTTGGTCATGGAATTCATCCCTGTATCATAAGGTCTGTTGTTATGAATTTATTGAGCCATCAGTTTTTCCCCAACAGAATTCTTAGTCTGCTGTGTAGCCCCAAGAAGTGGGTTGCTGTCAATAGGACACCGGCAAGGATTTTCAATTTCTATCCTATTAGTAAATTGCAGAGTTTCTATGCTGTTTTAAGGTTAAGTCTATCTACAATCTGTAGGTAAAAGATTCAATGTCTGCATGAAAGGATGTTCTATGTCTGAATGACGTTGAAAAGATCGTTCCCATCTTTCTATGTAATGCCCAGACATTACCCTAACTTTGAATTCAAGCATTTGTTTTATTTCATTTTTAATTAAACATATAAGTAATGTTTTTTAAATTAATTCCAGCAAATAAACATCCATTGATTCTTCTGAGTATAACAGATCTTGTTAAGTAAGCAATATCAGACAAAGTTATGTTATAGGAGTTGATAACAATCTAACTTTTTTTTTTGCTATTTTGGAGGGGGTAGGGCAGGGCAATTGGAGTAAGTGACTTGCCCAAAGTCACATGGCTAGTGTTATGTATCTGATGCCAGATTTGAACTCCTGTCCTCCTGACTGTGGGACTGGCGCTCTATTCACTGTACAACCTAGCCTCCCTTAGTCTAATTCTTCTTGAAATTTATTTGACATTTCCTAACTTTAGGGAAGCATTGAATGAAATTTAAATTGCCATGAATATAAAAGTTTGAGGGATGTTGGTAGTCATAAAATCACTTTCTGAAAGGTTCCCACCTGGGACCTTACATAAAGGAATATGCAAGGGAATGTTTGGACCAGAAGAGTAAAGCATACTGTCTCCATCAGATTAAAGTGTAATGTAGAAATATCGATCGTTTAAATAATACAATAGAACTTAGATGATGCTAATATGTGTTTTTCTTAGTTGATATGAAGCCCCTTGGATTCCTTGTGAAAATGTTAGCGGTCCTTTTTCTATCTGAAATTGATACCCGAGGTTAGAGAATACTTGAGCTAAAAATCACATTTCTGCATTGCTAAAAGATTTGGCAAAAAGATGGGGGAGGAGAAGAAAAAAATCCTTTATGACAGTGCTGAGACTGGGATAAAAGATAAAAGAAAAGAAAAATGGGACATAAAACAAGGGAATTCAGGTCTTGGATATCCTAAAATAGTTCTCTACGAATCTCCTTGGCTGGGTTCCAAGGACTTTGATGGAAATAATCTGTGAATGTTTCCTGCTCTGACTCATGTTTTGGATGCCCAGTCAATGCATCCAAAACTGATAAAGTAAATAGCATAGTTTGCACTCTTAAAGACAGTCAGGGGAAGTGTTTACTCAGTAAATAGTAGCATAAACACACACCGCTATAAGAGGTCCTTTAAGAAATAAATTATCTTGAATAGAACTTGAAAAGTTGGTCGTTATTAGTACTAACTGTGCAAGTTTGTCTACCTTTGTTTACTCTTTTTGTAGAACCTTACTGCTGTTTAACTTAGAATAGTACTATATGATTACTAACCTAGAACCAAGGACTATGATACATTGGAATTTAAACACAAAATTAAAAGAGATGTATATGATACCCTCAAATTGGCTGTAATGGAGACCAGGTTATAAGATGGAGTCACTCATTTAAGTAGAGAAAGGAGATACATGTTTCCTATTTCTCAATGACCTCATGTTCTAATCATTTGTGGGAGTGTTTCAATGAATCCAGGATTCTGAACACTAGACAAAATGCATTTTATTGAGCAAAGAATCTGGGTCTAGGAGAAGAAGAGTTTTTACTAAACGTTTGGCTAGCTAGTTGTAAGAATTTAGGCAGAAGAGTAAATCACTCTCTATTTCAGTTTCCTCCTATATAAAATTAAATTATTGTATTAAATCACTTTTGAGTTTTATCAATCTATCTATTATTCTATGTATTTACTTTAGAGAAGTACTTTTCTTTAGAGAAAAAAAAATCAGGTTACCCATTATACAGGTTTTGTGTCTCACATTTCTGAATTGTTTTAAATTATATAAATCACTTACATTTAAAAATGGATTAGGTGGGAGGCATATTTTTATATCCATTCTACAAATGGGGAAACTGAACCTTGGTTAAATTAAATTACCTTTCCAGGGTCACACATTTAATGCTATTGGAGAAAAGATATAAACCTTGGTCTTCTGACACCAAGTCTGAGGGCATTTCCACTATCTTATAAAACCTCACTGAAACTTAAAACTTAAAAAAAAAAACAAAGATGACATAGGGAAATCTACTTTACAAAGAAGATAATGTTTAAGCTATATTCAATATCCAAAAATAATTCACTACAAAAAAAATAAATCTCACTTTTAGATCTGACTGCAAGATCAATATAAGCCAATAGTATGTTAAGAAAACAACACTCACAAAAATCAGATGGTCATTGGCTCCCTTAAGAGAGGCAGAATGTTCAAGACTGGTGGTAATCCCCTTATATTTTACCACAGTGAAACCACATATGGAGTATTATATTAAGTTCTATGGTGATGGAGGATATATTTAGAGAAAAGCTAAAACAGAGTAACTGCTAAGATGAAGAATCATATAACAGTGGAAAAGGGAGTGGGAGGACAGTGGAAACGACAGCTGTCTTCAAGCATTTAAAAAGTTGTCATTTCGAAGAGGGGATAGTATTTATTCTTGGTCCCAGAAAATAGAAATAGGCACAATGATTAAAAGTTCTAAAGATACATATTTAAGCTTGTTGCTGATGGGGAGTGTCTTAAAACCTTCCAAATTAAAGGCATCCAAATGTGGAAAAGGTTGTCTTGAAAGGTAATGGACTCCCCTTCACTAGAAGTCTCCATCCAAAGATTACATAGCCACTTTTTTTGGTATTTTGTATAAAGTATTTTAAATACATGTTTTTCAGACTCAACAGTAACTGAATTCACTTAAAATTACAAAATATCACGATCCTTTAATTTTTAAGCAACTCATCAGGCCAGCACTGTCAGTTTATCATCACAATGATTTCTTTTAAGTGCTACCTGAGCAAGAATCTCCTTTATAACGTTCTAATCAAATGTTCTTCCAGATTTTACTTCAGATCTTCCAGGAAGATGGACCATTTCTCTCTCAAATATATATGAGTTTGGGCTTATTAAAACCAAATCAAACAAAAATATTGAATGTCTCTTATGCAAAAAATAAGGATCAAGGGCAGATGTAAAAAAAAAGTAGAAATCGTCTTTTAAATAAAGTTAATTTGCATTCATGTAGAGCCCAAAATATACAATTCCAGGTCTTTGTAAAGATGCTTATTTTACATATCCCTAGTGAGAAATATGCCATTAAATCAGTAAAGTGTAGAATGTGTAATGAAATATTTCTGTGTCATTTAGACAGTGTATGCAACACTTTTCATTTGAAACCAGGGGGGTTGACAATTAAAATTAATTGTTCCTTATAAACATCACATAAAGTTTACATTTTCATACTCGTTAATCCTAAACTGAATTATTATGATAGAGACAAGTATTGAAAATATTATTTCACATTGTTTTTCCTGTTTTGTCATAAGCATAGAAGATCATCTTCCCCTGTTCTTACAGAATACTATTGATGACACATGATTCAGAGAACAGCAAATGTCTCATTGTCCTTTACCATATTTTGAGTTTAGGATTGACTCCCTACTGTACTTTGCCATCTGGAGGTGTTAGAATCAAGAATCTTCTGATTTTCTGGAATTGTTACAGAGTTCCTAAGTTCGTTAACTCTGCTGGAGTTAGGGGAAGAACACATATATTCTGGAAGAAGCCCTCAATCACCTGAGACAGCTCTCCAAAACCAAAGCCTCATTCTATAGGAAAAGAGGGGATAGGAAATGCAATTCTACTAAGGGTCATCCCTAATAATAATTTTAAATTGAGTCTCACAACTTTAAATCAAAGAAGCATGGAATTTCATTTTATTTGCTCAATGAAAGTGAAATACTATAGTTCTATAGTCAGTTCCTTCAGTTCCAAGCCAGAATAAGAAGCTGAAATCTTTCAGTATGCAATGGAGTTGCCTGTAAGGAAAGGGTGAAATGGAAATACGTATTCTGGAATTACAGGATCTCATAGTGGCCTCTGATATTTGTGGGGCCTCTTTATCCTTTTTCTACTACTTCTCCTCTTTCTCTTCCTCCTCCTCCTCATTACCCTTCTACTACTACTCTTTTTCTCTTCTTCCTTTTCTTTCTCCTTCTCCTTCTCCTTTTGCTTCACGTTTTTTCTCCTCTTCATTTTTTCTTTCTTTATTATTTTCTTTTTACATCCAAAAAGATCTCTTTGGGCAAATTCCATTTCTTTTCCACATAAGAATTTATTCTGAATGTGTCCTCGGAACTTCCTTTGTGAACATTTCCCATTTCACCTACGATGACTTCCCTGAACCATCTATGAGATCATACCTCTCTTTCCTCTAGAGTATTTGAAGGTTACTTTCCTAAATCCAGAGTATATTTCATATTTATTCTACTCTAACAGAATCTAAGATGAAGTAGTCACTTCTCTTCAGGGTTTAACTATTTCAACTCCAGAAATGAGGTTTTCCCTATGTACAAATATTGCCTTATAATTTACGTGGGAAAAAATGAAAACCATTTGCTATGAGCTCCCTTTTCTCCCCACTTCTGCATCTTCTATCATTCAGATGCCTTCTATCACTTTCTAATTCTTAACTCCTATCTATTATGTTGAAGTTGCTTTTCTGCTAACCCCTCTCCTTGTTCAAATGTTTCCATTTCTTCCCATCTTCTCTAACAGATTGCCTCATCTGACATCCATACTCTTCTCTCCCTAATGATTGTTTCACTTACTATTGCCTACAAACATGCCCATATATCCCCTATCATGAAAAAAAAAATATCAGTTGATCCTTCCATCCCCTCCAGCTATAATCATAGAGATATTTTAACCTTTGTAGCTCAACTCCTAGAAAAGACCCTCTACAGTAGGTACCCCCACTTTATTCCTTCTCACTTTCTTCTAGACCTCTTACAATCTTTATTCTTTCTCATCATTCTACCAAAACTACTTTCCACAATATTACTAATAATTTCCTAATTGCCCAATTCAGTAGCATTTTATCATTCCTCATTCTCCTATCTTTTCCTCTTCCCTGATAAGCCCTTGTCTTTAGGTTTTTGGGACATCATTATTTCCTGATTCTCCTCATGCATATCTGACTCCTTCTCTGTTCCCTTTACTGCAGATAATGCCCTCATGACCATAGGTGTCCTTCAGGTTTTCATCCTTGGCCTCTTTTCCTTCTTTCCCTATAATACTTCCCTTGGCAATTTTATCAATTTCCTTGGATTTAATTAATAACTCTATGCTTATAATAATCAAATAGAGATATATTGCCCCAAACTCTCTGTTTACCTCCAATCTCACATCTCCATTTTAATTTGAGAAATCTCAAATTATATACAGTAGACATCTTAAACTATTTTGTCCCAAATGGAACTCATTATCTTTCCCCCTATCTTTCCTCCCACCATCCTATATTGTCTATGTTATCGAGTGTAGCATCATCCTTAGAGTCCCTCAGACTTACAAAGCAGGAGTCATCATGGATTTCTGTACACAAGACCTATTGATTTCACTTTTGCAACATCTCCTGCGTATGGCCCCTTCTCTCCTCTGACACTGCCACCACTATAGTGCAGGCCATTATCACCTCACATTTGGATTACTGAAATAACTTACTGATTGTTCTACCTGCCTCAAGTCTCTCCCCACTTCAATACATCCTCAAATCAGAAACTTAAATGATTCTCTTAAATCATGGATTCAATCATGTCACACACTCAGTAAATCCCACTTCCTATTGCCCCCAGGAACAAACACAACATCTTTTGTTTGGCATTCAAAATCATTAATAATCTAACCTCCTTCTACCTTCAAAGTTTTCTTATACCATAATCTCTGACAGGAATTTTTCAATTTGGTGCCAATGGCTGTGGCTTTTCCACAATCAAGACACCCCTCTCAGCTGGTGAAACAAGACATTCGATCTCTAGGTTCCAGGAATTTTCTCTGACTCTTCTATGCCTGGAATGCACTACCACCTTTTCTCCACATACTCATCTACCTAGCTTCCTTTAAGTTTCAACTAAATTCCACCTTCTACAGTAAGTATTCTCCAGTATCTCTTAAATCCAATACCTTTCCTTTGCTAATTATTTCCTACTTATCCAGTATAAAGTTCATTTTGTACACACTTATGTGCATGTTTTTTCACCCATTAGACTCCATGAAGACATATGCAGTCTTGTGCTTTCTTTTGCATCCCCAGAGCTTAGCACACTGCCTGGAGAATAGTAGGAACTTAAGAAATGTCGATTGATTGATTGATCTGTATATGTGTATAATCTTCTCCACTTTAAATATTTGACTTCACTGGGTTAAATCTAGAACAGAAATTCACAGATGTAAAGTTTAACTTCGTTGGTTTATTCCTCTACATTTTATAGAATTAAATTATCACCAAGTCAGTGAAAGAAATTGACATAATCCTGCCTTTCTACCCCCAAGCAAAAAGTGAGATCTTCCAAAATGGAAGGGTACATTTCCCCCACACTCTGGATGGGAGCCTTCTTGAGGCCTTTAGGAAGAACTAAACACAGAAATGGAACAGGTGAACTATCTCTTTTTTTTTTTGCTTTTTTTTTGGGGGCGGGGGGGCAATTGGGGTTAAGTGACTTGCCCAAAGTCACATGGCTAGTAAGTGTGTCAAGTGTTTGAGGCCAAATTTGAACTCAGGTCTGCCTGACTCCAGGGCCGGTGCTGTATTCACTGCACCACATAGCTGCCCCTTAACTATCTCTTAAACAATAGGGAATGGGGATAATGTTGAAAGACGAAAAATATCATGAAAGGAAGGATATATTTTTGAGCTCAATAAAACATTTTTAGGACAGTTTTTTATTGTATGTCCTATCAGCAAAAAAAAAAAGTGCATGCATCCCCAATACATAAACATTGTACATTTTATAAATTAACATTCAACATATTATAAATTACGCACATTTACTCTTATACTAATAGATATATAGGTAACATAACTTACAGAGATGTAGTAATGTAAAAAGATGGAATAATATTTAGGCACATATCAATATAATATTTACAATTAATAGCAAAAGTTCTTTTATTCTCTTTAAAATAATGATTATTTTACTTTTAATATTATCAATGTAATTGAATTTATGGTATTATATTTTAAAATCTTGGTTTAACATTATGATACAGTAATTCCAGAGTCTGATTTAAAGTTCAATTTATTTCTATAGTTGGTTTCAATGAAAGATGCTTCACAAAACTTTGTGCATACAAATCTAAGAATTACATAACAGTCTCCACTTACTAAATCATTATGCATATTTTAGTTCCATCCACCAAATATTTATTCAAATGTATTTTTTGTTGAAATTGGTCTAGTAAATTTCCATTTTCACTAATATTTATCAGTTGCATTTGCAAACTATTTAGAATGTATGAATTTTCCTATTTTTAACAAATAGATTCAAATCCCATGAAACTCTTAATTTGGAAGACTTATGAAGAGCTTAGAAAATTGTTCCTAAGATTTTTTAAAGAATGCATACATGAGTGACACATAATTATTTGCCACCTAGAGAAGAGTCAATAAGGATCCAGCAGGTGAAAATGGTCAAGCATAACAATCAAATGCTGTAGGGAGGTCAATAGGAATGTGAATGAAAAACTTTTAAGAGATGTTTGAGTTGAATAATCTGTCAAGTTGAAGGAGTCTGAGAACATGGTAAATGAAAGTTTTGTGGAACTTAAATGGAAGATTTGGTAAATGGAATGTTGTGCCCTAGACAAAAATAGGAGATTTTGGAAAAGGCATGAGTTAGGAAAAAAAGGCAATGTAGTATCTGTAATGAAGATTGCAACTCCACTGTATCTGATTATCTTCTAGGGTTCACTATGTGAGATTGAAAATTTTAAAGGGAAGAAGAAAAAATTTACAGAACAATCACCCTCCCAGGAGAAACTACTTTCCTTCTTTTTGCTGCAGAAATGAAGAAATGTCCAGGCAAAATACAAATATTCTAGGGCTAAGAATTTTCCCAAATGCACCACTGGGTACTAGGTCATGATTCTCTTTTAAGAGTTGATACAAAGATCAGGGGAAAGTATTTGATGGCTTGCACAGCCATGGAAGGCCAGATGAAGAGTAGTCAGAATAGGGAAATATTGTGTGACAACACTAGTTTTATCATATCTGAGGTAAGCCCGTGATTTTCTCTCAATAGGAGAGTGGGATAAGATGGATCTACCCACATGCTTTTATTGGTTACCCTTTCAGGTCATGCTATAGACCAGTGTCTCTTACATTAAGGGTTGCAATATCACATGAGTTTGCAAAAAAATATGGCAAAAGTAAAAGGTTTCTGAATACACAATGATCAACAATTAAATAAAAATCAATCACATAATGAATCCAAGTGTGTCTGGCAGCACCTGCCCATGTTGCATCTCACAGCTTCACTGCAGCCTTGGTTCTGAACACAAAACATACACACTTTGTATTGTATATGTCCTTAGGGCATGAAACGCCAATGAACACTGCTGAAACTGAAAAGGGATCCTGAGTGTAAAAAGTTTAAGAAGCCCTGCTATAGACCACCAGAAGTATTCTGCCCCTACTTCAAAAACCACTGTTTTAGGGAATAAAGTCCTAAACTCTTAATTATGATGAATGTCTTTCTATCTGAATCTGTGAACTCACCATTCTATAAGTCTAATTCTATTATGCTTCATTCTGCAATTTAATGACAAGTTTTTAATTTGTTATTCAATTTAGCTAGTAGGAAATATCACTAAAATCTCATATATCTATAAATAGATTCTTCAGAGGAATAAAGAGCTTCAGGAAAGATATTACTGTATTTTTACAGGCCAGCATTACCTGCTCAAGGGAAATTCATTAAAATACACCTCTGACTTTTATAAGAATCTGTTGTTGAATGATTATTTCCAATCAGTTAATTTCAACTTTGAAATCCTCCTTTTTTCTTAAATACATTCCATCTTACTGATAACTGTCATGTTATGGTACAGTCGCCGTGTCCCTAATGTAATTGAACTATGGTCAGATGATATCTTTAAAATCATGTTTGTTTGTTTTTTATTTAAAATAAAGTTCAAGCATTGTAAATACTGTGGAACAATTTTCAGCACATGCAAAGGGAGACTTAAAATGGCCTACTGTATTAATCTGATTTATATAATCTTCAGCACATTTAACTTTAGCTTCGTCAGATCCTTTAAAGGGAGCACAGAGTATGCATCTTTTTGTCTTCAAAGAAACCAAATATTCAGAACATGAGTCCATTCCAGAGTACAAATCAATTTCTCATCTAAAACAATGCTGTGGAAGAACTACAGAACTTTTCACTGGTCTGTGAATCAGAAGACCTGGAAAAGTCTTGACTTTGCAATCCATGTCTTTCTAAGTATGGATCCATGGACAAGTCACTAGTGTACCTATTAATACCTAAACTACCTACCTTATAACCTTACTGAAGGGGACCTCTTTGTAAACCACAAAGTGTTCAAAAATATGGACTATTATCATTTCAGTATGTACTGATGAATATCTGGGTGAAGGGATTTATGAGGAATCACAGTTTATCCTGACCAATGCTACATTAGGAAAATTAAATCTGTTTAGATATAATATTTGGCTACATTTGAAAAATTATAATTATTTTCTATTGATGGACCATGTTCTTCTTACTATGTCCTATAAAATCACCTCTCAATTCTTTCTATAAGGTAAAGAAAAGTCCAAAATAAATGGATCAAAAAATGAAGACCATACACACTGCTATGTGATTAACCCCCCACAAAGTCATATTTTGAGTGGTTACTAAAGGCTATAAGTAGGAAAAAAATGTTTCAGAGAATTTGTCCTTATGGTAAGGGAATCTGTAACCATAAAACCTTTAAGAACAAAAGTAAGCCTAGCAACAAATATTTTATTTATCTCCTGTTATCTGTAATTCACCAAACTATAAATAAGGACTTATAAATAACCATGAAATCATTATTGTCTTTGCTGAACTTATTTTCTATTTAGCTCACAGATCCATGTGTGCATATAAGAAAATACAATACAAAACTGTTTTAAAAAGAAAGAGTACTAATAACTGAGGGGGCAAGGACTATGGGTGAGAAAAGGCCTTCTGGAAGAAGTGGCACTTCTGCTGTGATTTGGAGAAACCTAAGGATTCTGTGGAATAGAACTGAGAAGGGAATACATTCCAGACATAGCATAACAATGATGTATAGGCAATGAACTTTAGGCATTTAGGGCTAGTTGTTATAAGGGAACAACTGACAGAGCAGTTTGACTGAAATATTAAAGTGATTGGAAGGGAATTAAATAACATTGTAAAGGATAAAGAGTTAGCCTTGGAGTCAGAAAGACAAAGGTTGGAACCTCTGTGTAATAGGTACTTGCTGCATGACCCTAAGAAAATAACATAAATTCTCAGTGCCTCCAGGCAATACTCTAAGACTCTATGTGGTAGAGTAGCTGCTAAGAAGTATCAGTGGATAGAATTTTCTCACAAGAAGGTGAGGGCGAAATGACAAATCCAATTTTAAAACAAACAGGAAAGCATGCAAAGATAGGTGGGGGCCAGATTGGTGCAAATTTTAAATGCTAGAATTAAAATGTTATATTTAATCTAGGAGGAGAAAGGAAGACCAATCTTTTTTTTTCTAGAGGAGATAATTAAAATTATCAAACATGTGTTATAGAAACATAGGTTTCATAGTTGAATAGAGAATGGAATGGAGAGTTAAAATGATCAGAGATAGAGTGACCAAGCTGGGTTCTATTTCAATAGTCTTCATGAAAAGTGATGTGTTTGACCTGTAAAAGAAGCTGTATGAAAATACAGAAGGAACCAAATGGCAGGATGTTGTAGAGGAAGTATAAATGATACATGGTAGTTGACTACATATGGAGATCAAGGAAGATAGAACCATTAAGGATGACACTAAGATTGCAAAAGTGAGCTTAAAGAAGGGTCATAGAACCATTAGCAGAAATGGAAGTTTGGAGTAAAGCTGAGTTATAAAGATGAGATAATGAATTCTATTGTTGGCATGCTGAATCTTGGGTCATCTCTCATGAGATCTGATTGTTATTTTTTCATTGGTTCAGAGTATTTGGGTTCAATTTCTAGTTCTCCCTCTTACTAGTGTGACTTTATGCAACTCACTTAGAGAGAAAAGGAATCTTCTGATAGATGAGTTCTGTATTCTCAATCGAGTAAAGGAAGTAAGTTCTGCTGAGAGCAAAGGGAGAGAAAGAAATAAGAAGAGAGAAGATTTGTAAGAGTTCCTGTAGTGGGTGTGAGAATTAATGAAGAAAGAATAAAATTATCCCCACACAGAAGTGAAAATCCAATTGAGATTAGATAATATAAATATGCAGTCTACCCAAATGGCATGGTTTCATGACTTAATCCAGGAAATTCAGTAGCTCATGGGTATGAAGAGAGAGGAAGGTGACAAAAGTTAGGCAAATTGGAATTGTTAAAGGAATGATTGTTGATAGGACCGGGGGGGGGGGGAGGCAAGGGATTTATGAACAATTAATTTGGCACGTGTCAATAATTGAGTCAAGATTGTAAATGGAGGGAGAACAAAAGTGGCAGACTTGAAGAAGACGAAGGGGTTAAGGAAACAGAGGTCATGGGGAGAAACAAGAGGAGTGAGATAGAAAAGATTAAAAGATAGGGATCTATGCCCAGGGAAGGGAAATTCATTGCTCTGGAGTGTGAAGGTTATTCATTATGGGAGGTTGTTAAGAATTATGAGTGAAGGCAAAATCAAAGGTATGGGTGAGGCAGAAAGAAAAAGGACGTCATGGGAGATTATGGGGTTGCTAAACTGAGAGTTCAAGGTGTTTGAGTGCACTTTAGGATGCCTACTGAATCATCAGGTATGCAGATAGATATTAAGGTTAAGAGGGAGACTGTGCTAGGAACTAAAATCCAAATAAGGAGAGAGATCTAGATGATAGATTACTACAATAAGTGTATGGATTAATGTAAAGACAAGCACAAGCAGCTTTCCTGAGGACTGCTGCTGCTGTGAATAATTTTAAGGTTCTGATCACATAGTATAGTGAACTCTCTATTTATTCAGCAATAAACTGAAGTAAAACATTCACATAAACCAAAGTACAACATTCACAACAAGTTAACATAACTTATTACTAAGGTTGCCACAGTCTTAAACAAAAAATATCATTCAGTAAATCACAATTTCAACCAATCAACATAAAGTACCCATTTAAAGTCTTCTTTCATCTTGAATGGAGGCTGGCTTCCAATCATCCTTAACTCAATCATCCTTAAGGAGTAATCATCATTAAGGGGTAGTGGAAAGTACAAAGGTCTCCCACCCCTAATTCCCAGTAAGTCATCATCTTGTGAGTCAGCACTAAGTACCCAAGTAAAGGTTCTTTCATCTTGACTTGAAGCTGACTTCCAAATTCCATGGCTTTTCTTCCATGCTCCAGCTTTTGTCTGAATTCACCAAACTTCACCTGGATTCATAGGTAGGCAGCTCTCAGCTCCTGTTCTAGCTCCTGTTTCAGTTCAAAGCCCATGGTGACTAGTCCACTTCAAGCCCTTTGCAGTTTCTGTTTCTGGGAAGACAAAGCTCAACAGAGCCACAACAATATTTACACACATTAAGCTTAGCAGAGTTACAACAATATCCACACACATTTCCAGCACTATCATCTCAATTCACTTTCTGTCTGTGAAATCAACACAAGTAACTGATAAAATATTTCTGTACGACAGAGTGACATAAACACAAATCGACACAAACAGAGTGCTGACACCACAAATATTCTCCCTCTCAGTTCTACTTGGTTCTAGCTTGTGCTCATACGTTTATATGTTCTCTTGGCAAGTTCCTCCCACCTTGGGCTCCATGTGATGATGTTAGTTTCCAACAAAGACTTGATACAATCAAAGGCAGGCTCAAAATCACTTGAGTAGATGAAAAAAAGGAGCTAAGTACTTAAATAAACAATTGAAACAAGGAGCAAAGTACTCCTTTGCTTGCCATTACAATTATTTGGGTAAAAGGTGGATATCATGAAATATAAAGAAAATTAAGTTGATGATTAATGGTGTCAAAGGTAAAATTGTAAGAGGTATTTAAGGAGTGTGTGCCTACTCTTCTGGACCCAGTATACAAAGGGTATAAAAGAAGGTGCACATAGTATTGGAGATCCAGATGCTATTATTATCAGGTCAAAAGACTATGAAGATACATACAATGAAGGAGATGTTGACAATAGAGTAAGGATTCCAGAGGTCAAAATGTAAAGAAGTGGATAATAAGAACTGGGGTAGGGGTCTGAGAAGCATAATGACGAGAGATAGGAGGAGAAAGAGGATTTTCACCTCAAATGATAGTGACTCTAAAGCACGGAATAGGGGACTGAGACCTGAGAATTTTCTTGTCATAGGATAGAGAATGAGCAATTGGTAGAAGATATCCATCCTCTATGTCCTATAATGACTGACCACAGAATCCATGTCCACATTTTATTTTTTTAATCCACAAGAGCCAAGATGCCTTCTAGCTTTGGAGTTCTTATTCTGGAGAAAGAATAAGGTGGCAGTTCATTCCTTAGGGATAAGTTAAATTGTCGTTCCATACTCATGGAAGAGCCTCATTCCAAATAACAATGTACTTAATAATACACAGCATTAAAGATGCATAAGGTCATGTAGTCTCTGTTCATGAAGAAGTTACTTGTTATTCAAAATTTGTGGCGAAAGAAGCTAAATAACCATTTAATACGAAACTGAAGTGCTTTAACAAAAATTTCATCTCCTAAATCCTAATTCTTATTTTAACCAGCTGAGGTTTGCTGAGTATTTTGTTTTATGTTTTGTATTTGCAGGAAGGAATATTTTAAAGCTTTGAGTAGGACCATAAAGAAGGATTTGGTCCCATTTGGTCAGCATCTAGTTTGTATATCTTTAATATTTTACATCAGATTAAAAAAAAGTTTTAATATGGTAATTATGGAGGAGTAAATTAATCTCTTTTTTAATTTGGACTCTGAATATGTACTCAAATAGTCACAGAAAGGAGAGTAACCCTTCATTGAGTGCTTAAAATAAATGAAT
>NW_027185791.1:9739629-9769525 GCF_028583685.1 Petaurus breviceps papuanus | reverse complement strand
TGCTTGCCAAAATTAAAATATTTATGCCAAGAAATGATCCATAATAAATGCCTTTTGGGGCTGAAGAGATTACAGAAATCAATCATTATTTGATCTTTTCCAGGGGCTACCTTATGAAAACTCTGCAGTGTGACTTTACCTGTTATAGGGTGTTTAATGGTGCTGAAAAGGACACATAGCTCTGTAAATTATACCTAAACTGCAACACTTATTTTTTTAACATATATTTAAATGTGAGTAGGGCCACATAATCTTTGCTGCAGTGCTAAGTGTACCCCATTCCTGGCGTCATCATCAGTAAATGATGCCTTTATAAAGCAATGCCCAACAATATATGTACATCATTTGCAACTTCTATGTAGGCAGAAAAGAATGCTTTGCAAGACAGACTTTATTTTCCAGTTGGGATTAATAACTCCCCATGACATACTGTGATGTGAATGGTGAACTATCTTGGCATTGGTAAGCACTTTCCAAAACTAGGGACAGCTTGAACTTGAGAGCACAGAAAACCCAACCTTTAAAGCTAATATTCTCTAGGGTCCAAGGCATTTCAGTCTGGAGTATAATGCCCCATTGTTAATCCTGTTTTATGAATGTCCTATCTTCATAAACTACTACTCAGGATAGAAAAGTATACCTGAAAAATGGCCCCCAAATACACATCCACAAAATTTCACCTAGAAAAATCTAGTTATAGCACCTTCTCAAGTTGTCTCCTCCAAGATATTATAAGACTTCCCAATATGTTGGCATCCCTCTTCCCCACTATACACACACCCAATAAAGTACAGTGATTCACTATCACTTCCAGGATTAAATACAGAATTCTGCTTGGGATTCAAAATATTCATAACATGCCTCCTCCTCCCTTTCAAGTCTTCTTATTCTTTTTTGGTTGTTGTTTTTTTCCTTTTTGGAGGAGAAAGGTAGGGTAATTGGTGTTAAGTGACTTGCCCAAGGTCACACAGCTTGTTTTGTGTTGTGTCTGAGGCCAGATTTGAACTCAGGTCCTCCTGACTCCAGGCCAGTGCTGTATTCACTGTACCACCTAGCTGAAACAAGTCTTCTTATTCTTTACAACTCCCCTCTTCCCAACTTACACTGTAACCCAGGCCTCCTTGCTATTACTTGAACAAGTATGATACATGAATACATACACAGGTATGTATATATTATATATGAATAAATGTTCAACCTGCATAAATACCCATATATTTTCTGTTAAGTACTCTGTACATTACAGAAATAGGTTAATGGAAAGCAATTTACAGATTTCTGTTGCCATGAAATCTTTTCTAAGTAGTCATTAAGGATAATTTCCGTTATTGCGTACATTTTTTCATCAACAAATAAGCTAGTGAAGGTATAGATGAATCTAATCCCATATTGATGATAAGAAATAATGATCTAAATTCCTTAAGGGCAGGAACTATTTTATTTTTGTCTTTGTATGTCAAGAATCTTGAATAGAGAATGTACTTTATATTTTGTTTATTTCATTTCACCCCATTCTATTCCCTTTATAATCAATTTTTGCAGTAGTCTGCATTATTTCATTCTCAGGAAACTCTGAATTACTTGGTGTTACAGTGACAAGCATGACAGGCTTGAAGTCAGTTAGCCCTGAATTGAGATTTGGCTTCAGACATGCATGAGCTGTGTGTCTCAAGCTACTTTGGCAAAAGATTTAATCTCTGCCTCAGTTTTCTCAACTGTACACTGGGGATAGTAATAGCATATACCTCTCAGGGTTTTTGTATTAATAGATTACATGTATAAATATGTAAGGATCAAATCATCTTACATTGAAAAAACAGAATAATACCTGCCAGAGAGTGGGCACTATGTAAATGCTTATTCATTTGGTCTTCCTTTCTCCCACAGTCTCTTACATGATTCTGATATGCTGTTAGTTCTTAAAAACCTGGGGCATTAATTCACCCATTTTCATTATTGTTGCTGTTCAGTTGTTTCAGTTATATCTGACGCTTTGTGACCCCATTTGTGATTTTCTCAGCAAAGATGCTAGAGTGGTTTGCCATTTCCTTCTCTAGCTCATTTTACAGATGAATTTCTAAGGCAAATAGGGTTATGTGGCTTGCCCAGAGTCACATAGCTAGGAATTTTCTGAGGCCAGATCTTAACTCAGGAAAATGAGTCTTCCTTCAGGCCCAGCACTGTATACACTATGCCACCTAGCTTTCCATAATCATTCATTACTACTTACATTTTATTAAAGAATATTTAAAGACCTGAAAGTTTGAGGATGCATTATTTGAAATTGTAATTTAAGAATTTAGTAATTTAGTAAAAAAATTAATTTAAGAAAAAAATGACATTACCAATGGTACTCAGGTGATTATAGATTCATAGATATGAAAAGGACCATAGAGAACATTTAGCCCAACTTTCTCATTTTATAGATGAGGACTCTAAGACTCAGTCAGAGAGGTTGAAAGACTAAGGTTACATAAGTAGTTAGCATCAGAGTTAGGGGAAGAACACATTTTTTTCTGTCCTGTTCTTCGATGCTTTTCTCACTACTGTGCATTATATAAAATTAGCATCAGTCTACTTTGCCTACTTCAAGACCAAGTACTGATAAAATAAAATATTAGTTAATATCCCTTGAGGAAAGATGAAAAAATTCACTATTGTTCTCTAAAGGGAGCAAACATATAGCGGAATAGAGGAATGTTATCAACTATGAACCCATTTCAAGAATGAAGATTAATTAATGCAATCATTTTTAATGTTATTACACACCCAGTTCTTTTGTTATTCATGTGTTTCCTTTTGAAAAAGACCATAGTATACTCTTCTATGCCTACCTCTACTACAAGGAAATTTCAAAAAGGGAGAGAGAGACTTCATTGCCAGGATAACAGTATGAATAATATATTATAGAATTAATATAACTGTTTCATTATACACCAAAAACCAAATTTGGAATTGTAAAATACTTAGGTATTTCCATTTGCTGGATAAGGATAATTCATTAGTACAGAAACATTTGTTTGGGACAATCCATTAGTGGTTTAATAGTTATATTTTTATTGAATTCATTGCTTCGCAATTTTCTGGTACACTTTTTCCATCTTTGACTTTCAACTGTTTATTGCTTTGTTTTCTCAGCAGTTTTTTATGAATATAGATATAGTCAGCTGCATTATTTTGTTATCAAAGTCTTCATGTACTTTCAATATTTTAGATGAGGGACAGGGAGATAATTAAGCAAATGAAACATGGTATACAATAATAGCATGATAACTAAAAATACAACAAGGTAATTTAATTTAAGTTAACTTATTTCTTCATAATTCAATCAAAAAAGTTAAAATGAGAGGAGAAAGGGAAGAATGGAAAGAAGGAAAAAGGCTGGGAAAGAGAGAAAGAGAATGAATTGTAAAACATTTGATTATAATTAGGTCATGAATCTAAGGAACTAAATTGCTCCAAATGTAACATTTGAAACTCATCTTTTTTTAGTTAATACAGAGAATATTTTATTAGAAAAATGGAAGATAGCATACAAAATTTCTTCAATATATGAAGAATTCCTAATTATACTCATATGGACATTTCTTGCTCTCAAGCCAATTACAACTCCTCTCCACCTTAACAGATAGCCTTCATGAATTATTTGTTTAAAAAAAAATGAATCCCTATGGGGTTTACCTTCTCATGAGGTTCTGACTAGGTTTGGTCTAGGTACACAGGATGCCTCTGTACCTATACTTGAAGTTTTTTCTACCTTGGTATGGTGATCCAGAGCTTGTGTCTTTATTCACCTATTAGAAAATACTGTTGGAGGATAATTTTAGATGAAGCTACATATTAACAAGCTAAATAAAAGACAGATATCATTAGTTCTTTAGGACATAGTCCACATATACATTATTATGTTATTTACCAGCATGTATCTTATTAAAAAGAGGTGAGTTAAAGGAATAAATCTTGAAAACAGATTGGTTGTTTTCCTTGACATCGTTCCTGGTGAACATTTGGGATCAGAATTTTTATTCTAATGAAAATGACCCATGTTGCATGGATTTATAATGGTCTCCTCTGAAAAAGGGAAGTAAAACTTTAGTTCAATGGAAAATGCAGGAGAAAGAGTGGTTTGGTTAATTGAATTAGCCACAGAGTACATCTTCATAATCAGAAAAAGTGATTTAAAGGTATAAAGGATATGTAATCCCTCAATGTTTTCTATTTCAAAATGAACTTTTGCTTTTTTTCACTTTCAATTGCTTTTTCTCCTTCAAAATTACTCCCAACCAATTGGAAGAATAATGAAAGATCCAAAAGAAGGAACAAATGGAAAAAGAAAGGAAGAGGGGTGGAGGGAAAAAGAAAGGAGAGAGAAAAGAAGGAAGGAAAGAAGAGAAAAAACAAAAAAGCAAAGAATCCTTGTGTCATATAAACATTAAAGAAAAATAGATTTTCATGTTGACCATGCCCCAATATTCAATTCTTATTCTGTTCATGACCTTTCTGTCATTGGGTGAGTAGCATTCTTTGTTAATTTGTATGGTTATTTAGTTGTAAAAAATTCCTGAGGTTTTCAGAACTGTTTGTTTTTTAGAATATTTATGTTATATTATATTATAAATTGCTCTGGTTCTCCAGAGCCCTTTACTTTACTGCTTATTGATTAAAAATGTTTTTGACTCAAGGAGCAAAATACAGTCTTAGAATCTCCTCCAACAAAGTTTGTCTCATGCATTTATTCAGATCATACAAGATTCCTTGACAGATATAACTACTATATTAACTTTGTTAAAAGATGTCATGATTATCAATATCAAGTAAGACGTAAAAGCAAGAAGATATATTCTTACCATACATTACTTTTATAGAAAAAAATATCCTGAGAAGAATTCAAATGGAATTATGTTCCCTTAAAGGATGTGACATTCTACATTCTATATAGTAAGAGCAATATTGTAATAATGATATCAATGCTAAATGGTGCAGTGGATAGAGTGCAGGGCCTGGACTCAGGAAAACTCATCTTCCTGAATTCAAATTTGGTCTTAGACACATACTAGTTATGGGACCCTGAGCAAGTCACTTAATCCTGTTAGCTTCACTTTCCTCACCTGCAAAATTAGCTAGAGAAGCAAATGGAAAACCACTTCAAGTCTCTTTGCCAAGAGCACCCAAATGGAAAAGCAAAGAATTGGACCCAAGAGTAAAAGCTTGAGCTTTTTTTTGCTTGAGCTTACTCACCAAACTCCTCCAATACCTGTACAAATGACTCTAAATAAATTTTAGAGCTACAGAACTCACAAAATGACAGAGTGAAATACACCTCCAGATGAAGTCAGCCTGGCAAGCTGAAAGGAAGGGTCTATTGCACAGGACTAAGAGCAGAGTCTGGCATGGACCATACTAGCACATAATGGCTGCAAAGACTGCCCAGAGAAGACCTCAGGGGCCTGAATCATTGACAGCTGTGGCCATTTCCATACTTCTCAACCAATAAACAACAAAGAGAAAGAAAAAGGTGCATGGGAAAACTTTGTTGTCCTGGGAGAGAGAAGGGCATGGTCCAGTCCCTGCCCCTGGGCCAATGTAATTGGGTGGTACCTGCAGCAGTTGGGTGGCTGCTTCCAGGGCTCTAAGCGCAGAGATGGTGGGGGGACAAAGTGGCTGCTCAGAGGGCAATTTCTGGAATCCCTTTGATGGTGCTAAGGCAAGATTTTCTTGTTTTTGTCTTCCTTGAACCTTGGTCTCAGACTCAGGTGGCCATCTTGGGGTGAGAAAGAAGAATTAGAACCAATGGGAGGAATAAGGAGAAAAAAGAAAGAAACAAGCAAAAAAAGAGCAAATAGTATGCATTCAAACTCCATGGTTCTTTTTTTTGGATCTGGATAGTATTTTCCATCATGAGTCTTTTGAAATTGCCTTATATCCTTGCATTACTGAGAAAAGCTAAGTCTATCAAAGCTAGTGATGGCACAGTGTTGCTGTTATTATGTACAAGGTTTTCCTGCTTCTACTCACTTCAATCAATATCAGTTCATATAAGTCTTTCCAGGTTTCTCTGAAATCCACCTGCTCGTCATTTCTTATGGAACAATATTATATGATTACCTTCATATACCACAATTTGTTCAGCCATTCCCCAATTGATAGTCATCATTTCAATTTCCAATTCTTGGCCATAACAAAAAAAGGGCTGTTATAAATATTTTTGTATATATGGGTCCTGCTCACTTTTCTTATGCTCTCTTCATGATACAGACCTAGTTGTGCCATTGCTAGGTAAAAGGACAAACACAATTTTATAACCCTTTGAGCATAGTTTCACATTACTCTCCAGAATGGCTAGATCAGTTCACAACTCCACAAATAATACATGAGCGTTCCAATTTTCCCCCATCTCCAACATTTCTCATTTTCCTGTTTTGTCATGCTTGCCAATCTGATAGGTATAATGTGGTACCCCAGAGTTGTTTTGGTTTGCATTTCTATAATCAGCAGTGATTTAGAGCATTTTTTCATATAACTATAGAGAGCTTTGATTTCTTCATCTTAAAACTGCCTATTCATATCCATTATCTTATTTTTGACATAAGGTGTAAGATACTGATCTATGCCTCCACTATGTTAGTTTTCCCACCAGTTTTTGTCAAATAGTGAGTTCTTATCCCAGAAGCTGGAGTCTTTGAGTTTATCAAACAGTAGATTACTATAGATATTGACTACTGTTTTTTGTGTAATAACCTATTCCACTGATTCACTAATATATTAATTAGCCAGTACCAAATAATTTTGATGATTCCTGGTTCATATACAATTTAAAATATGGTATGGCTAGGCCAACTTCCTTTGACATTCTTTTCATTAATTCCCTTGATATTCTGGATCTTTTGGACATGAATACATTTAAAAACTGATTTGGAGATCTTGAAAAGAAGTGAGCTGGATTCCCTAAAGAAGAAAAAAATATATTTGTCCTAATATATATAATCAAAAAATCTATTAGGAAAGAGATGACATAGTAATGGTCAGAAGGAGAAGGAAAGATTACTTGTAGTAATCAATAAAATAACCAATAAATATTTAGTAAGCACTACTTTGTTTCAGAAACTATGCTAAGTAAAGTGCTTAAAATAAAAATAGGACTTTCTTAAATACATCCTACCTTCAAGAAGCTTATAGTATAACAAGGGAAGACACAGAAATGGAATATGAAAAGCTTAATGAGGACATGCTGCCACTATCCCACCACCCCACAAGGCTACCACACCACCACCCCTGCCCCCATCATGTGTAAGCCCTTTTCTGACTTCCAGTCAGAAGGTTAATGTGTTCTGATTGGTGAGATGTGAGTATCAGGAACATTTGATCTTGTAGGATAATGAGATTTTCCAATGACAAATTTTCCAGCATTGGAACACATGATTGAGAAGTCAAAAGAAGTTCAAAAGTAGTGTAGCTGGTGCGGGATGAGGAGATAAGAGAGCATCTAACCATTTCCATGTTGAAAAGCAAAGAATCTGTCTGTGGGATTTGTTTGGTCCAGTGGACCAAGGCATGAACTTTTGACATAGCGTCTTTGTTATTCAAGACAAAAAGCCCATTCTATGGGCAAATGATATTTTTGAGGTTTAATGGAATTCCTGTTTCCACACCAGGCATCTTTTTGACACAAAATTGATACAATGGAGAATTCCAGGGTGAAAGGAAGTAGCATCCACTTGAAATGAAGATTTGAATTTTATATAAACCATACATTTTTTATTAAATTCCTATCCTCCACCTGAATGTGAAGAATTGACTTAAAAAAGCAGTGTTGGTCTTATGATCTTGTTAACTGCTAAAAATTACTGAGGACTCTACAGTCAGCTTATTTAAGTAGGTTTTAGCTATTGATATTTACCACATTTGAAACTAAAATAAGTTATTTTTATTGTTGTTGTTATTGAAATAATTTTGACCTTATAGACCCCCTGAGTCTAGTGGGATTTCCAACCCTCTCCACCCCCAGATGATGGTTTGAAAACCATTGGCCCAGAACGATAGTAGTTGGTGAATCTCTGCTTGTTTGACAAACTGATGCTAATGGAGAGGTCCTCTATTTTTCTGTCACACATGTTTAAGAAAGAAGATAGAAAATCCCAGATTTTTCAAAATAAAGGACAACTGTCTACTTTTAGTGATTCACATATGATTATTCCATAAGTTCAACTGACTCTGCCAGGAAGAACCTAAAAAGAAGTGCCAAATAATTTTTTAAATCTTGGAAAAGAAACTGAAAAACTACAGGGTGCAGGTTGTGTTTCCTCACATGTCCTACTTTCAAGATAAGAAACAGACAAAAGGGGGCAGAGCCAAGATGGCGGAGTAGAAGCACGACCCTCCCGCAGCTCCGGCTTCCACCCTCCCCAATCCATGTAAAAAGGGGACTCTAAACAAACTTTGGAGCTGCAGAACCCACAAAATGACACAGAGAAGCTAAGCTCCCGCTGAGAACAGCCCGGCAGGCCGGCAGGAATCAGCCAGCGCAATGCTCTGGGAGCCAAGCCCAGCACCACGCCGAGGCTTTAGCCCCAGGGTGGGCCTGACCAGCCGCTAGCCAGAGGGACTCCAGATCAGCAGCAGCTGTGGCCCTTTCCAGATTTATCAATACATAGATGCGAAGGACAAGGTGAGAGGCCAGTGCAGCCTGGACTTTGGGACCCAGTAAGTGGGAGTGCTTGGCTTTTACCCCCGGGGGCGAGAAACCACTGAGACACCAGAACAGCCAGCCAGCTCCACGTGGCAGCTTCAGCTCCTGGCCTGCAGAGTGTAGGGGGACCAATCACCAGTCTGAGGGGTAATTGCTCTTGCTTTAACCTGCTTGGATCTGGATTGCAGTCTAGGGTGGAGGTCCTGGGGTGTGTGTCCAGCTTGCCAGAGCGTGTGGAGACCTCAGAGAGGGCACCCATCTAATACCTCCGGCAGCTGAGAAAACCCCAGCGTTTGGGATGAAAACTCCCCTGTCTGGTGGCAGGGTCCTACTGTGGCAAAAAGCCCTAAAGTCAAATCATTGAGTGGCAAAATGAGAAGGCAAAGGAAACAAAGCAAACAGAAGATCCCAACATTACACTCCTATTTTGGGGATAAGAAGGAGCAAGGCATGCAACAGGAGGAAATCAGTGAAGTCAGAACTCCTGCACCAAAAGCTTCAAAGGAAAATACAAGCTGGTTACAGGCCATAGAGGACCTTAAGAAGCAGATAAGAGAAGTGGAGGAAAAATTGGGAAGGGAAATGAGAACAATGCAAGAAAATTATGAAATGAGAGCCAACAGCCTGACTGAAGAAAATAATACCTTAAAAAACAGACTGACTCAAATGGCAAAGGAGGCTCAGAAAGGCAATGAGGAGAAGAATGCCTTAAAAATTCGAATTATCAAAGCATTTATCCTTTTAAAAGTTCTTTTAAAGTACTCTCAATCTCAAAGAATCACCATGATTCAAGAAATACTGTAGTAGGGCAGCTAGGTAGAACAGTGCATAGAGTACCGGCTCTGGAGTCAGGAGGACCTGAGTTCAAATGTGGCCTCAGACACTTAACATAAAAACTAGGCATGTGACCTTGGGCAAGTTACTTTACTCCAATTGCCCTCCAAAAAGCAAAAAAAAAAAAAAAAAGAAATAGTTTAAAATTTTAAAATACTCTGTGGTTTAGAAAAATCAGAAGGATTACCAAAATAGAATTGGAATAGATGTACCAAAATAGAATTATACAAAAAATATCTAAATAAGTCATTAAATCAGTAACTCAGCAAGAATTTAGTAAGCACTTAGCATGAGCTAGGCACTGAGTAAATCAATAAGTGAATGAATGTAAGAAAATATATATTAAGCACTTGTTTAATTAAAAAGCAATGAGATACAAATTAAAAATTATGATAATCCCTGCTCTCAAAGTGTTGACATTCTAATGAAGGAAACAACACATGTGATTTTCAGGTGCAACCCAGATAATAAAGTCCCATAGTCTGTAGGTTATAGTGGAAAATCAGATCTTTAAGACTGTGATGTAAACTTATCTTTTCTAATCCAGTGGTTACTATTGGGTTTTCCAAATTTGCTGACAATATGGAGTGTTGGCATATTGAGTCATCTACATAAAATCGGAAATTGAACCTATGAAAGTTGATAAGCTGACAAAGTGAGAATGAGTCTAGTAAAAATAGATGAAAACTCAGGATAAATCCTTAGAGTACATTCAAGTGGTATGATATGAATGAGAAATTAGCAAAAGAGACTGAGAAAAAATGCATGGAGAAGTGGGGAGACAGAAGAGAGTAAAATCATGAACTCCCAGAAAGAAGACAATATCCAGGAGGAGAGAGGTTATCAGATTTAAATAAGATTGTGAATCAGATTTCAGAGGGTTTAATAGCAAGAGATAAAAAAGAAAGTTTGGGCACTGAGTATAGTTGTTATTTTCCAATGCATTTGATTGAAAAGGAGAAGAGAGTTTGTACTCCAGCAAAGCCCCCCACTCACCCAAGCCATAAACAATGCCCCTAACCCTGGAGCAAGCCAACAGCAAGGTCTTAGCCAAGGTGCAAGACTGCAGTGTTCCCCCATCCCATTCCCATGCAAGCCAGCAGCAGGCCTTGGGGACAATTGAATTGGTAGCAATGGTATCAGGAGCTCTTAGCTCATGGATGATAAGGGGGTTGAACAACTCGTCAAAAGAAAATTATAGGAGATACTTTTTTTTGGTAATGGGTACCGGACTATATTGCATTGCCCATGATCATTTTGTGGTTGCAGTCCCCGTGAGAGAAGAAGGACAAGCAGAAGAAGGGATTCTGGTCACAGTTCTAGGGAGGAAAACAGTGCTTGTGTTGGCTCACAAACCAAAGCACAGGCCAGGAAAGCACTGACCAAACCTCCCCTTAGTTCAGTCCACATTGGAACAACTGAAATTTATAGATGCCAGGAACTAGCTCTGAACACAAGCAGCACAAAAAAAAAAAAACAAAAAAAAAAACTGATGCTTGGTAAAGTGCCCCTACTCCATCTCAGGAGTAGAACCTAATATTGGCATAAAGTTAAAAGTTGAAAAATAAATAAAAGGCCGGAAAAATAAGCAAACATCACCAAAAAAAAATCCCATAACCATAGAAAGTTACTATGGTAACAGGGAAGATCAAAACACAAACTCAGAAGAAGACCATGAGATCAAATCAGCTATATTCGAAGACTCAAAGAAGAATGTGATTTGGTCTCAGACCCTGGAAGTATTCAAAAGGGATTCTAATAATCAAATGAGAGAAAAATGAGACAAATGGGGAAAAGAAATGAAAGTGAGGCAAGAAAGAGTCAACAGCCTGATGAAAGAGGTTCAAAAATATCAAAGAGAATAATACCTTAAAAAACAGAATAGATTAAATCATAAAAGAGACACAAAAGTACATGGAAGAGAAGAATTCCTTAAAAAGCAGAATTGGTGAAATCAAAGAAAAGGCATAAAAATTCACTAAAGAAAAGAACTCCTTAAAATAGAACTGGTCAAGAGGGAGGTGCAAAACCTCACTGAAGAAAATAATTCCTTAAATTTTAGAAATTGGAAAGTAGAAGCTACTGTCTCCATAATAACTCAAAAAGCCAAAACAATAAGACAAAATCAAAAGAATGACAAAATAGAAGAAAATGTAAAATATTTCATTGGAAAAATAACTGTCCTTCCTAGAGGGATAATTTAAGAATTATAGGACTTCTTGAAAACTGCCATACCAAAAAAAAAAAAAACCCTACACATCATCTTTCAAGAATCATCAAAGAAAAAGCTATGATTTCCTAGTACCAGAGATTAAAATTGAAATGGAAAGATTCCACTGATCACTTACTGAAAGAGATCCCAAAATGAAAATACCCAGAAATATTATATACAAATTCTAGAGCTTGCAGGTCAAAGAAAAATATTGCAAGAAGCCAGAAAAAAAATCCAAATATCACGAAGCTAGTCAGGACTTTAGAGCATTCCTGATGAAAAGATTAGAGCTGAATGTAAAATTTGACTTTCAAATACAAGACTCAAGAGAAATATAAAAAAGATTAACAGAAAAGAGAAATCACAAAGTATTTACTAAGCTCAAACTGTGTACATTCTTTCACAGAAAGATGATATCATTAACTCCTAAAATTATTTTTATTGATTTAAGCAGATAGAAGAAATCTACATAAATAGAGAACACAAGTTTGTGAGTTGAATATAATGGAATATTTTTCAATAAATAAATAGAAAAAGGGGTTGTTCAGGTATAGAAATCTACCTCACCCTACCAGGAAGAAGGAAGGGAGGGAGATGAAAGACAGGTGGTGGTGGTTGAATGATGGACAGATTGGAGGAGGCACTAGTCAGATGTAAAACACTGGTGATTAGAGACAGGGTAATGGGAGAGAAAGAAAGGGATAAATAGGGTTGGTAAGGGAAGCTGGATGGAGGGAATCAAATTAAGTTATCATAACTGAATGTGAATGGAATGAACTCACCCATAAAAAGGAAGTAGATGGAAGAGTGAATTAAAATACAGAATCCTACAGTATGTTGTTAACAAGAAACACACTTGAGAAAGAGCAACACACACAGAGTCAAGGTAAAGAGCTGAAGGAGAATCTATGATGCTTCATTTGAAGTTTTAAAAAAGGTAGAGATAGTAATAACAATCTCAGACAAATCAAAAGCAAAACTAGATCTAATTTAAAGAGATAATCAGAGGAACGACATTTTGCTGAAATGTACCATAGACAATGAAGTAATAGTAATACTAAACATATATGTACAAAATGGTATGGCATCCAAATTCTTAAAGGAAATGTGAAATTTGTTAAAGGAAGTGGTAAAACCATACTAAATCGGGGACATCAACATGCTTTTCATAACTAGATAAATCTAACTCCCACCAAAAAAATAACAAAGAAATAATTTAAGGAGGTAAATAGAATTTCCAAAAAACTGGCTATGATAGAGCTGTGGAGAAAACTGAATAGGAATAGAAAGGACTATACCATTTTCGCAGAGATGCACAGCACCTACAGAAAAAGTTGACTGTATATTAGGGATTAAAAACATTACATTCAAGTGCAGAAAAGCAGAAATGTTAAAGGCATGCTTTTCAGATCATAATTTGATAAAAAGTACATTTAGTAAAAGGGCTACAGAAGCATAGATTGACAAATAATTGGAAACTAAATATTCTAATCCAAAAGAATGAATGGATTAAAGAACAAATCATAGAAATAATCAATTTCATCAAAAAGAATGACAGCATGCCAAAATTTATGGGATGCATCCAAAGCAGTACTTAGAGGGAAATGTATCTCTCTAAATGCTAACATCAATAACATAGTTGAAGGACAGATCAATAATATGTACAACTAAAAATTGAGGAAAAAGAATAAATTGAAAATTTCCGGTTATATACCAGATTGGAAATCCTAAAAATCAAAGGAGAGTAAAAGTGAAAGAGAACCATTGAAATAATAAACTAGAAACTAGTATTATGAAGAGGAAGAAGAAGAGAAGCTGAAGGAGGAAAAGGAAGAGGAGGAGAAGGAGGAAGAGGAGAAAGAAGAGGAGGAGGAGGAAAGGAGGAGGAAGAAAGTAAATGCAGTAAAGAGAAAATGAAAATAGTTCATTATGCAAGAAGATAGAGAAAATGATTGTTTCCATAAATTATGTACCTAATGAGTTCCATTGATAGGACTCTTTTTTTCCCCAATGTTAATTGTTTTGTTTTGTTTTTTACAATTATTATTGTATAGTATACTTGGAGCTCAAGTACTTCTAGCTCCACTTTAGTTTTTAAAATTGATTTCCTTGATATTTTTTACCTTTCTGTTTTTCCAAATGGATTTTTTTATTATTGCTTTTTCCTAACTCAATAAAGTAATCTTTTGGTAATTTGAGTGGTATGGCACTGAAAAAGTAAAATAAAAAGTAGTCATGTTTTTATTACATTGCCTCGGTTGGTGAGTTTCCCTTTCTGTGCAAAGACCAGAGGAAACCACAACTCTTCTAGAACTTAAAAAATGTGTTAGTAGAGATGCAAAATATCAAATAACATGCAAGTGTACAAAAGACTGATGCAGTTGTACAGACAGGAGCAGAATCAGAAGGTGAAGAAATGAAATCAAATTTGGACTAATGCAGAGATCCAGACCCTAAATAACAAATTGACATTTTGCTTTACTTAAAATCCATTATAGCCTCATAAGTTTAAAAGTGAGGAGTATTAATATCTCCTCATTCTTTCTACCTTAAAATCATTTAGATCTAGAGATTGAAACATGTTTAGGATACATCTAGTACAAGATTTTCATATTCATTCAGGAAAATAAGGCCCATAGATATTACTCATCTTCACATAGGTAGTGGTCACAGAGTTTAGATTTTAGCCTGCGTCTTTAGGCTCCCTACCTACATAGATTCTACTGCTGTCACACTATCATCCAAAACATAGTCATACTCTTATAGAACATGGGACTAGAAGAAACACTGTCAGAACTGGAAGAGCAAAGAAATTATCTTGTGCAACTTACTCATTTTACTGATAAGGAAACTGAAAACCAGGAAGTAAAGCAATTTTGCTAAATGTCACATAGGTAGTAAATATCAGTCAAGATATTGACACTGATTTTAATCCATTTCCCTGTCATTTCGCCAAGCTCCTTCTGGACTAAATGTATTTATCTAAAGATTTTGACCCAAGGCTGTACAATATCCCTAAATATCTAATTCCTGCTACTTAATGATACTCTTGGCTAGGCTCCTTACTAGCTATATGAATTCATTTTTCTTGTACAAAATAGGGAAGGAAAGTAGAAAACTGATTCACAGTGTCCTTTCCAGATTCTGTCTTCTATTTTTTCAAAACCAAGTTCATAGTGTGAGGTTATATGTAAGAAGTTAGGACATGCTCCTATTTGTTTCTTCCAAAAAGACAGTATAATAACTTGGCAATAACCTGGATGTCTATGTGACTATACAAAATTGGACCTTTTGATGGTGGCCAGCTCACTCAGACAGATGTTGTGTGCTCTTTCTTTTCAAAAGCTCTAAGGTTCTCCCACCTTCCTAGAGTCCATATTTACTTTTAGCTAAACAAACAAACCAAAACAGACAGAAACATGAAAGAAATTACAGGGCAAGCCTTTCTAAGTCCTACATTTCCAGAGCAGAATTAAGGACATTAAAAATTGCTATTTTCATGGAAGCCTGCTTGTTTGTTTTCAGAAATGAAAGCTAAAATAGCCACTAAAATCCCTCTAACACTGAAATTCTGTGATCTCTGAAATATCTGTTCTGAGAATGGTATAACTTTGAGGAGATTGAGCGATCAATTTTTATGATGTTTAAAGGCAGAAATGAATAATTGGTAAAGTCATGAAAATTATTACCACCAAGAAAAGGCACTTAAAAAGGTTCCTGGACCTTAGCTCCTTCTTCTATACATGTCTAGATGACTACTTTAGAAAGAAATTCTAAAAGTCTGGTCTGACAAGAGAAATTAGCATTCCTTGTGTGGAGCTCTCAACTCATTCTAATTCTTTACAAGTAATGATTAATAGTTATGTCTAACATGTGCCAAGAACTGTGCTAAGTGGTTTGCAAATACTATCTAATTTGATCCTTACAACAACTCTGGGAGGTAGGTTCTATTATCACCCTCATTTTATAGATGAGAAAAATCAGACAGATTAAGTGATTTGTCCAGGCTCACACAACTAGTATATGAGGTCAGATGTGACCCCAGATCTTCTTGCTTCCAAACACATATCCACTGTGCCTCTTGTAACCATGTTTTTCATTGAGGACTACTCATGACCATGAAATCACTAGGTTATACTTAGGTAGAGATTGAGTTTTCCTGGGACCATTGTCTTAAGAATCAACCTTAAGGGGTGGCTAGGTGGTGCAGCGAATAGAGCACCGGCCCTGGAGTCAGGAGGACTCAATTTCAAATCCCACTTCATACACTTAATACAAAAAATTAGCCGTGTGAGCTCGGTCAGGTCACTTAACACCAATGGCCCTACCTCCCCCTCTACTCAAAGCAAAACACAAGCAAAAACACCTTAAAATTCAAGTTTACTTTCATTGTCTATGATCACATTAGTAATAATAGTAATAGTACCATTCCCATTTACACAGTGCTTTTCACTTTGTATAACATTTTATATACTTCATCTGTTTGAGCCTCACAATGGCTTTGTAAAATAATTAGTGAGTTATCAGTTCTATTTTGCTTATGAGGAAACCAGGTCAGAGAGGTTGGGCAATTTCAGCACATTCACCTGCTGCTTTAATGGGGAGCATCTACACCAATGTTTTCAGTCGCTTGAGGCAAACAGATGTTCAGAAGCTGCCTAACATCTGTTCCAGTCAATTCTATTGCCAAGTAAAGTTTAAAGTCTCCAATAGTGGCCTATCTCCAAGAAATGGCTGGTCCTGGTATGGTTATTCCTTCCCCAAATGAATCTCTGGTAGTGTCTGTGGTTTCTCTGCTACCTCAGATAGCCCCGAGGTGAGCCTGAAGTTATTGAAATGCTAAAGTTCTCTTTTCAAAGAGAAACAAAACAATTGTAAGCATGCAGGGTGAAATATATGGCATTTACTCAGCCAGGGATTGGCAATAGACCACCTACTTTTCTAGGATCACAACAGTGTAATAAGAATCAATTTTTCTCTTGATTCTAAGCCTCAGGGTTGTCATGGAATTTGTTATGAATTACTATTTTGTTTGAAGTTGGTCATACTGCATCTCCAGTTTAAAATATTGCTGAGGGGTCAGCTGAGTGCATTGTCTGAAGATACCTACCGTGTCTACCTAGCTTCAGGATCTGCATTTTAGAGTTCAACATTTTATTGATTTGGATTATTTTAACCTTTGAGCCATATTACCAATTCCATGATGAATCAAGGATCATAAACTTCAGAGGCAGATGATACTCTGCCAGTTTTCATATGCAAAATCTTCAACCTTTTTGCCATTGGAGTGCAGACTGGTACACTATCAGCACCTTCCAAACCCCCTAGAAATGACAAAGAAAACTGCTGAATCTCTAGCAAATAAAAAATTCTGCCCCAATGATTTCCACAGTTCTGCATCCTGAGTTTTATCGTACAATTTCCCATTGAGCTCAAGTATTCTTTTTGCCATTATTGGTGGTCATTGAATATTTCCAAGTGACTGTAAGATTTCCCAAGTAAAAGTGACAAAGGAGCCTAATCAATTAAGAAAATCTTTTCTTTTGAAAATGACTATATTACATCCATAGTATTTACTCTGCTTAATTTTGTGGGTAACAAAGAAGCATTTCTCCCTTTGCTGTTGTTGTTCAGTGGTGTCTGACTTTCTGTAATCCCAGTTAGGTTTCCTTGGCAAAGATACTGGAATGGTTTGCCATTCCCTTCTCCAGCTCATTTTATATATGAGAAAACTGAGGCAAACAGGGTTAAGGACTTGTCCAAGATCAACTAAGTTTATGAGGCCCAATTTGATTGCAGATCTTCCTCATTCAAGGCTTGGCATGCTTCCTCTACACTACCTACCTGACTTATTTTCCCCTTAGCTTTCCCTTTTACAAGTGTGAAGCACTGGGGAAGGGTGGGGTGGGGAGAGTGGGAACTGGGAGAAGAGAAGGAAAGAGAAGCTTTTCAAAAACATGTTATGTTTACTAGTGTAATGAGGATTGTAAAAGGCCCAGATCATCTATTTATGGAGGCACTTTATTCCCTGCCATGTGAGTGGGGGTAGCTCCATTTAACTGGCTTGATATCTGGAAAGGCTGGATCTTTAAAGTTGTATAGATGGATACATTCACTCTTTACTGTTATTTCCAGACAGCAAACATTCATCCACAACACTGGCACCATGAAATGAACTGGGAAAAGGGGGATTCTTCCTTTGCCTCTCCCTTTTTACATCAACTTCAAGAAAGGTGCCGGGAGCTATATGTGTTGGGGTCTTTTGTGCTCAGTCTCAGATGCTGGTGGTGATCCTCCAAGGACATCAGGAGTTCCAGCCTTTGAACAAATATTCTATGCAGATGATGTCGTAGCTAGTCAGCCTGGAGAAGCAAAAAAAGGAGCTTCAACTTGGAATTTAGCGCTTTGCTCTCCGGGAATTTATCTAAACTATGAAACTTATTACTTTCTCTTCTTCTGCCCCTCAGAGTGAAGAGGGACAGAGAAAAAGATTAAGTTTCCCCATTTTGGAGAGTAGTTTTGTTTATTTGTGATTATAACTTTTGAAGTAAATCTTTCTTTTCAAAAACTAATCTAACTCATAGTTGTTAAATGGAACTGAGGTACAGGACCCCATTACCTATATTTGAGAAAACACTATTTATCAGGGGGTGGAGCCAATGGCCAAAAGCCTCCTGAATCCTGCTAAGGGTAGCAGAGAACCCGGGAGGAGAGGGGAAATGTTTATGTACCTGATAACCAGGCAAAAGGTGTCAGGGTCATCAATATTACACTGAAAACAATTATTTTGTAAATTTAATTTACTTTATTCTGAACTTAAATAAAACAAATATTTCCATACTTGTAGTATGGAATAGAAAAAATAGTACAACATTACTAAAAATAGTAGAATAGAAAAAAATATGATTATACATGAAACTGGAAATCTATTATATACAACTTCATTTTCCTCTTAAATTTATAATCAAACAATTGATGCAACTTTACTTTTTTCATCTTTTCTTCCCTCCCCCTGCCCTAGAGATGGCTACCATTAGACAAAAATATGCATGTATATATGTATGCATATTTGTATGTACATGTGTACATACATATACATGCATGTGTTTATGCATATACATATATACATACCCACATGTGTGTATACACACCATTCTATACATACTTCTATTTATCAGTTCTTTCTTTGGGCAAAGATTGTCTCTTCCTTCATATGTCCTTTGCAGTTAATTTCAATATTTATAATAGTCAAAATGATTTACTCCCATTAAACACTTCCTAGGGAATTTAAATCCTTTGTTGGATTCCAGATTACACAATTTCAGTATCAAGAAAATCTCCCATGTGCCAGGTTACCACTTAAACTCACACTTTCCCTTTAGGAGAGAAAACATAGTACTGTTACAAGTAAAAGCCAGGGATGCCAAAAACCGCTGATGTGGGAACTCTGCCCACCCAAAAAATTGTTGAGGTTTCATGTGTTGTAGTGGAAGCATCTCAAAGAATTAAGAATCAGACCACCTATTATCCAAGTGTAGGCATTTATTGAGAGTGACACCTCTCATGAATCAGGCTAAGTTCCAAGAGGAAACAGCAACTTCAGAAAAAGCAAGATGGCTTTTTATAGGGTAAGGATGCAATTACACAACAGAAATTTATGTAGAATACGGGAATATCATTAATATTAAAAAGGCTAGAGGGGTTTGTTAAAGGATTAGGTAATGGATGAAGGGTCCCATGGATGGTTTTATGGTTAAACATTCTGATCATGCTGCCCTCCAATTGGTTAGCTACAGGGGTCTTGTCTGGTCAAGACAGATAGTTAGGTATTGTGGCCCTGTCTTGGGTTAGATGGATGATGTAATTATGATTGAATACAAGAATACCCCTGTTTCTGTGGGAATGGGTCTGGGGGCAGTGACCAGGTAGAGGCAGTAGGTAGTAGCAGGGTTCCCATCACATGGACACACAAGCTGTTTCCGTGGGAACTAAGAATTCAGGGACACAGCTGTTGTTCTAGTGAGCAGTGAGGTATATATGAAGAAATTAGGGCATTGGCAGGGCAGGGGAGGGCTAGGTAGGTACAGTGGGCCTGCTGTTCAGTGGGGCTGGGCATATGAGGAAGTTAGAATATTGGGCCTGGGGGCAGCTTTATTAGGATTCCGTTAGTACCATGTATAGATATGACATATCACAAAATTAAACAATCTGACATTTGGGAGGGACATCACATGGCCATCTTATCTACTTCATTTCCAAAAAGAATCACCACTACAACATAACTAATCAACAAGTATTTATTAAACACCTGCTATGTGTCATCACCAAGAGGCATTGGAGATGAAAAGACAAAGAATAAACAATCCCTGGCTTCAAAAAGCTTACATTCTCTGAAATAAGTAGCATCTAGAAAGCCAGGTTCACAACCAACAAGAGCTGGGCTTAAGTTGCTGCCTCGGGGATTTAATATTTGGATGAACCTAGGCAAATGACTTATTTCCTTCCTTAAATTCTCAGTGCTCTAGGCAAGTTGCAAAGAAGGTGATGGCAGGGAACAAGCATATTTCCTTCAGCAACTTTGGTAGTTCATCTATTTTTATTTTCCTTGAAGAAGCACTTGATAAATGACTCTAAGTTTATTCTTGGTGATACAGTTAGAGATAATTACTAAGCCTTCTCAAATGTTATATGTATACAGTAATTAGCATGGTGCCAGGCACATAGTAGGTATTTAATAAATTCTTGTTCTGGGGAGGCCAGATGGTGCAATGAGTAAGAGCACCAGCCCCAGAGTTGGGAGACCCGGGTTCAGTTCTGGCCTCAGATACTTGGCTCCCACACAAAAAAATGACTGGCCGTGTAACCTTGAGCAAGTTAGTTAGCCCCAATTGCTTGAATGAATGAATGAATGCTTGTTCCCTGCCTCCACTTTCTTTGCAATTTATAATTTTAGAAATTTGCCTAGAGCACTGAGAATCTCAGTAATTTGCCAAGGTTCATACAAATATTAAATATACAGGCTGATTAAAATGTTGTAAGATTCATACAAATAAGAGTACTTAGAGTCCACTGAATACAACCCCTTCATCTTACAGATGGGGAAGCTGAGACAAAAACAGGCTAAATGAATTTCCCAGATTTACATGTCCACTAAGTGTATTGAAGCAGGATTTGAACTTAGGTTTTCCTACTTCCAAATTCAGTGGCCTATCCATACACTATATTGCTTTTCATCTTAAAGATGATAAAATTTGAGGCTTTGTCACCAGGTTATACATTTAAAAGACACAAATTAGCCCCCCTTTTCCCCCTCAAATTATTTTTCTCATACAACTCTTCAAGTTGTATTCTCCAAGATCTTTCCCCTATTTGAGAGTATGACTCTCTCCAAGGTGATTTCCTATTTTTCTCTACTTTGATGTTTAATACTACAGTTTGATGATCTCATGAGATTCCTAGGATTCATTTATTTTGTCTATGTGGATAGCTCCTGAATCTAACTTATCTCAGCAACTGAACTCTTGCTCCACATCTCTAGTGATCTAATGTATTTCTAAATTCGTTTATGCTATTAGGAGGGGCACCATTACTTTTTTCCATTCAAACAAGTTGAAAACCCTAGGAGTCATCTTGCCCTTCTAACTTTTATTCAGAACCACTCCATCCCATTATCCTAAATAGTTACCAAATCTTGTAAACCCTTCTTAACATCTCTCCAACCTATCCCCTTCTCTCCAATCACAAGAAATAACCTAGATCAGGCTCTCATCATCTCTGTTCTAGACTATTGCAGCAGCCTTCTAATTGATTCCCTCTTCTTACAAATGCTTTCCTTTCTAATCCACTATCCACCATCTGAAATTGCTATCCCTAAAATCTAACCATGCCAATTAATGAAGAAGTTTCTCTGATTTTCTTTTGTATTTAGGATAAATTAATATCTCCTTTGTTCAGAATGTAAAGTCATTCACAATCTTTCAATAGTCTCTCTTTCCATGGTGATGCCTCATCAATCCTTCTCATGGTAAACTAATTTCCTGAACCTTGTACCTCACATTCCATCTCCCTCCTTCACATCTTTGTATGGCAAAAAGTAGGCACTCAAAAACTGATCATAGACTGACTTTGCATGGGATTTTCCCCAATGTAAGAGAGGTTTTCAAGATGATCTCTACAACTTGAAAACTATGGTTTACTCAAAACTCAGTTCAAATGCCATCTCCTTCAGGACAGAAACATTTTGTGATACATCAACTTATTAGCATGATATTTCCTGCCATGTTATCAGATGCCTTCAACAAATACAAAATGGTATCAAGGTCGATTACCACACTGATTGTATATGATTTATTTTAAAGAGGTTGTAAGCCAAGACTAAAGTACAGGGAGAGTTGATATACAACTTTTTAATTACAGATGATTGTGCACAAAATTCAGCCACTGAATCTGAGATACAACAAAATGTGGATTGATTCTCTGAAGTTTGTACTAATTTCAATGTAACAGTTAACCCCAAAAACACAGATTTTCCTCATCAGTAATATATCACCCATACACAGAAATATTGGTTACAGCAAATGGAGAAATTTGAATGCTATGCATAAATCCACTCACCTTGGCAGTATACTTCACAGAGATATTCACATAGAATATGAGATTTATGCATGCTTTGCCAGAGCTAGCTTAGCATTTGGGAGGTTATGAAAGAATATGTGGGAGAAAAGATGGCAGAGAAAAACCAGGAAGTTGCCTGAACTCTCCTCAGTTTCCCTGGGAAACAATATTAAATTAAGATTCTAAATGGATTCTACAATGACAGAACCCACGAAAAGACAGAGTGAAATTATTTTCCAGCTTAAGATAATTTATAAATTCAAGAAAGTCCACCTTACTTGGAAAAAAGGGACACCCAGTCCAGTGGGAAGCAAATCCCTGACTTCCTGCTCTGGGCTTTCAGGTGCTTGTAGATTGCCCATTACTCTGTGGCTATCTCAGCCTAGTTACACCTGTTTTGCTGCAATTCCATGGCATGCAATTTACCTCCTGCACTGGTGGTAGAGGACTCACTTCAGGAGTGATTAACTAGGGCCATGGGGCCTTATTTGCTGATCTGTGCTGTGTTTGAGAGCTTCCCTATGATTGTTTCCCACTGAAGTGGGATGTTAAATAAAATATTAGCAATGAGATCATGGCAATTTATCATCAGGATAATACACTATGACCAGGTGGAATTTATACTTGGAATAGTGAACTAGTTCAAGATTAGGAAAATTATCATCATAATTTACCATATCAATAGCAAATTTAACAGAAATCATATGATTTTCTCAATAGATGAAGAAAAAGCTTTTGACAAATACAACACCCATTCCTATTAAAATACTAGAGAGCATAGGAATAAATGCAGTTTTCCTTAAAATAATAAGCAATATCTCTTTTAAAACCATTAGAAAGCATTTTATTAATGGGAACAAGCCAGAAACTTTGCCCCTAAGACCAGGGATGAAACAAGAATGCTGATTATGATCACTGGCTGTGATTGTACTAGAAATGTTGGTTTTAGCAAGGAAAGAGGAAAAGAAATTGAATGAATTAGAATAGTCAAAAAGTAAACAAAACTGTTACTCTTTGCAGATGATAATGGTGGTTTACTTAGAGAATCCTAAATAATCGAATATAAAATTACTTGAAACAATTAACAGCTTTAGCAAAGTTTCAGGATATAAAATAAACTCACATAAATCATCAACATTTCCGTATATTACCAACAAATCCCAGAACAAAGATATAGAAAGATATTCCATTCAAAACAATTATAGATAATTAAAATATTTGGGAGTTTTTCTGCCAAGACAAGCCCAGAAACGATATGACCTCAATTATGAAATACTTTACACACAAATAAATTCAGATCTAAATAATTTAAAAACTATAAATTGCTCATGGGTAGGCTGAGATAATATAAATGACAATTCCACCTAAATTAATTCACTCATTCAGTGTCATACCAACAAAACTACCAAAAATATTTTATAGAATTAGAAACATAACAAAATTCATCTGGAAGAACCAAGGTCAAGAATATCAAGGAAATTATGAAAAATAATGCAAAGAAAGGTGCCCTAACCACACAAGATTTAACAAGTATTATAAATAGGCAATAATTAAAAATATTTGGTGTTGGGTAAGAAATAAAATGGGGGGGCAGCTAGGTGGTACAGTGTTTAGAGTACTGGCCATGGAGTCAGGAGGACCTGCGTTCAAATCTGGCCTCAGACAATTAACCCTTACTAGTCATGTGACCTTGGACAAGTCACTTAATCTCAATTGAGAAAGATCTCAATTCTAAAATATATAGAGAACTAAGTCAAATTTATAGGAATAAAAGTCTTTTCTCAATTGATTAATGATCAAAGGATATGAATAGGCAGTTTTTAGATAAAGAAATGTAAGCTATCTATAGTCATAGAAAAAATGCTCCAAATCACTATTCATTAAAGAAATGCACATTAAAAAACTGAGGTACCAATTCACACCTATCAGATCATCTAATGTGACAGAAAAGGAAAATGATAAATGTTGGAAAAGATATGGGATAATTGGAATATTAATGCATTATTGGTGGAGTTGAGAGCTATCAAACTGTTTATATTCTTTGATTCAGCAATATTACTATTAAATACTATTTCTTAGGTAGTACAGCTACTTAGGTCTGTATACCAAAGAGATCATTAAAAAAAAATGAAAATGACCCACATGTACGAAAATATTTATAGCAGCTCTTTTTGTGGTGGCACAGAATTGGAAATTGGGGGGATACTCATTAATTGGGGAATGACTGAACAAGTTGAGGTATATGAATATAATGGAATACTATTGTTCTAAAAGAAATAATGAGCAGACAGATTCAGAAAAACCTGTAAAGACTTACATGAACTGCTGATGAGCAAAGTGAACAGAACCAGTAGAACATTGTATCCAACAACAGAAACTTTGTGCAATGATTCATTATGATAGAATTAGTTTTTCCCAGCAATATGCTGAACCAAGACAACTCTAAATTCCTCCAGTGTTAACCACATCCAAGAAAGAAGTATGGAGTATGAATGCAGATTGAGGCATACTGTATGTACTTTTTTTGTTTTTCTTTCTCATGGTTTTCCCCTTTTGCTCTGATTGTTCTTTCACAGCATAACTAAAGTGGAAATCAGTTTGATATGATTGTACATATCTACATTATATGTATAACCTATATCAGATTGCTTGCTGACCTGGGGATGGGGGAGGGATGCAAGGGATGGAGAAAAAATTGGAACGCAAACTTACAAAACTGAATGTTGAAAACTATCTTTACATGTAATTGGAAAAAAAATAAAATAGTATTAAGGGGGAAAAAAGAATGTGTGGGAGAGAATAGGTATTAGACTGCCTACCAACCTGTAGGTCTACAGGGTCATTGTGCTGATCTCATTCAGCCTGTGAAACTTGTACCATCTATCAGTAACATGACAGCAAACCGAGCCACTTCCATTTGATTTGTCTTAGGACGATTCTGAAGATCACCTGGAAATATAAGGGACTGGATCCTGTGGGGATTTCTCAAGCTGAAGTGGTAACTATTAAAACTCTGCCGTGAGGACCATGACTCTGCTGGCCTGGCCATTTTGTTCAAATGCCAGATGTACATATGCCTAAAAGACTACTTTAAAAGGATTTATCCAATGCAAATGCTCATATCAAAGTCTGAAGAATTGATACAATGATACTCTCAAGGTCTTTCTGAAGAACTTTTATATCAGTTGTGAAACATGAGAAACGCTGACACAGAACTCCCCAATGAGTTGTGCCTGCATTGTGTGCTTTATAAGCAAGGCAGAATTGTCGTAGTTCAAAATAAACATGAGATATACAAATTTAGCAACATCTCCCTCCCAATGGTCATACAGAGCTTTTGTCCCCAACCTATGGTAGAGCCTTCACAGCTCATATCATTATGATTGTCCAGAGCTGGACACACTGTACATCGACCCTGACATCGTTATGCCATTTTACTCTCCAAGTACAAAGAACAAACATAACAACAATGCATTTATTAGTATCCCCAAAATCATATTTAATTTATTTATATATATTCTCTTTCTGAATTTACTTATTAGTGAACATTTTATCTAATCCCAAAAGAATACAAGCTCCTTGAGGGCAAATAGCTTTCTCACTTTTGTATATCCATCCCTACTGCCTGGCCCTTATTACATGATATTATAGTTGCTCCCACCTTCAACAATTGCAACAGAGCATTATAGCCTTCATACGTGAAAACTAAAAGCCTTTCCTATTCCATATCTTCCGTATTATGGGGTTGTGAACTATTTCCTCCAAAAGTCAGAAAGTCAAATGTAAATATCAAGACATCTATGCTGCTGGATCTTACAGTTTCTTAACATTTACTGAGGATCCAATGTAGAATTTAAGGGATTTGGCGTTTAGATTGGTGTTTGGTGAAAAGATCATGAAGGGACAGCTGTATTACTTTTGCAATCTCTTTCCATTATATTAGCTGACTGAGGATTTTGTAAATTTAAAAAAATATATTAAAAGAAGTTGAGAAATTAATGTTTTAATTATCATCATGGTGCTTCTAAAATATACTCTTCCTAACCACAAAATGTCGACCTCGTAAAATTCAACTGCAAGCAACTTAGTCAAAAAAATGTGTCTGAGCTTTCAGGAAAATGATGTGCTGAAATTAGAATCATACACAGTGAAAAATATTCTCACAAATATCTAGTGAGAAAATATACAAAGAAAAGTTTAAAATATTCAAAAATTAGCTAATTCTAGCTATAGAGTTATAACTAAGTTAGATTGATCAGAAATTTGCTCAGGACACAAAAAATGTAGTAGGTATAAAAATTAAAAAAACTTTTTAGAGAGTCTGAATTTTTTAAAAGTTATGTTTATATTTTGATGGAACTTTAAGTGCAGCACCATAGAAACTAGTCATCAAAAAAATTATACTAAGAAGCTATTAAATGATATCCTTCTTTCCCTTTTCTCCTCCCTCCCTCCCCAAAGTCTCACGCCTACAGGAGAGTTCTTTCCTGACCTACTCCCAACCTTTTCTTCTCTTAAGTAGTAAGCCATTACTTATTCTTAGATTTATTTATTTATTTTCCATTGTGTGTAATGCTTTCTTAAGTAAGCCTTTACTTTCCAGTAATAACTTCTTCATTGTTTTTGTCCCTACCTGCTTCATACACACACCTGTGGTATCTCATGCTCTCTTTCACAGGAATAGTGGCTAGGTCTTCTCCCACCCATGAATGAATGGGAGCATTGTTACATGCTGTTTTGCTCCAGGGACTGTTGCACACAACTTGTCCTGCATCTCAAAATTATTAACTATAATTCTAATCTTAAACAAAATCTTTAAAATTTATTTACACCTCATCTACACAATCTGAGATTTCTTGGACTATGAAAATTAGAGCTCCAGGGAATTTATATGGAATTCTTAGAAATGTATGCAGCTGAAGAGTTAATGCTTTGGGTGTTGATTATTATCATAAACATAGGTGTGTAAAATCACCATTAGCTCTGCCCTCCTTTCTCTCAAATCAATACCTATTTCCCAGTTTGTAATAGTAAAAGAAGGGGAAAAAGCGCAGTTAGGCATGTGACCTACATTTTAGGAACCTAGATTTCAAGTTCAGAGAAAAGACGTGAGTTGTTTGAACCCCTTCTCCACAGAAACCAAGATGCAATAGAAATTCTGCCCCCTGGGATAAAAAGCATTTTACTTGTATTATTTTTATATCTTCAAAGTAAATATCCTTTTCTAAAAGCTAGTTGAGTATAAATATTTTAATGGAATTGGGTCACTAGTCACTGGCACCTTAAAGTGAGGGAAATGCAGACAGTGGGTGCCATGCTAATGACATTACAAAGGAGATAATATTTGTAAAGTGCTTAGCACAATATTTGATAAATGCTTGTTCCCTTTCCACTTCCCTTTATAAAACACATCCTTCAAGGTACTCTAGAAACTCCTGTGCTTTAACTGTCCTTTAACTGGCCTAGCTCTGGGAGATTGTATATAGAGTATGCTCTCTATATGTACATCATCAAACATAAATGGTGACAGGGAGAACTAATCACTTACATGTCTGCTTGCATGTCTGAATGCTTGTCTGCCTGCCATCTATCTGCCTACATTCCTTCCTTTCTACCTGCCTGTCTGAAGGGGAACAGTGCAAGCAAGTAGGAGGGGAGAGCAATGCTAAAGAATTGTAGTGTTTTCCTTAATTTTAATATTTTCTTCTCATATTTCAGCAAGTAATCTTATGTATTTTACTTTTCAAACCACTGCTCTGATTAAAGTACCACAAAGATTTATGATTGTTTAGCTCCCCACCACAAAATTAACATTAAAATAAATTAGTACATGAACAATGATCATTCCAGGTATGGTGTCACAAAACTGTCTGGCTCAAACACAGAGAGAGAGGGAGAGTGTTAGGGTTGACTAAATAAATTCAAACTGGTCCAAATCAGAAAGAGTGCAAGTCAACTCTTTGTCCTGCTCAGCAGAGAGACTGATCCATTAGTGATTGCTACACTTCCAGACAGGGCAACATAGGAAGATCTAGGCTAAAAATAAAATAAAATCAATTTTAAAAAACAGTAAGTTTCTATAAAACTGGACGTCTAATTAATGACTCGCCACACTTTTTCATTTTCAATCCGGTTGTTCGATGTGATTAATTGTTGATATAAATTGGAAAGAAACATCTAGTGAAATTGCCCAGGATTTCTGTATTTGGGTACATGTTATTTGAAATTTTGAGTTGGATATAATCTCATAAGTGGCATGCTTATCAACTTTGAAAGTGACACAAAGGCTGAAAGGATTTCTAACACATTGAGTCACAGTGTCACACAGAAACATCTCAACAGACTAGAGAAGAGATTGAAAGGCAAATCTTAACCCACCCCCCAGGCTTATTTTTGAATGGATAGCAAGCTAAGATTTTTTTTTATATTTTTTAAATAAAGCTTTACTCTATTTAAAAATGAGAAAAATAATTCTTAGGTTGTAGCCTTTCCAAAAACAGGCTATGTGCAGGACTGGCCCTTGGTCCATAGTTTACCAACTCCCTAGAGTAGAGTAAGGGATAGAATCTAATAAAATGAAATTTATTGGGGATAAAGTTGAATTTTAAAGAATAAACTCTATAAATGCAGTTTAGAGAAGACATGTATAGGCAGCAGCATTTTACCCAAAAAAATCTGTAGGTTTTCAGCAGGCTGCAAATTGAACATTAGACAGCAATGTGATGAGGTAGACAAAAAAAGTAATGTGATCTTGTTCACCTTTCATTTTCAAAGAGCACCATTGACATCATGGGGTGATGTCATGACTTGCGTATGAAATAAAGTCAGAAAGAGTTGCTCAAAGTTGTCAGGCTCCTTACTCTCTCTTTCAGAGTCATTGAAGTCCAGTGACAAGAAAAAAGTCAGGATGACTGATTGATGTCCCAGGATGCAGTGACTTAGATGTGTGACCAAGCTTTAAGAACTCCACAGCACCTGCTTCAGCTACCTTCATGTGAAGTAAATTGGTCTTATCTGTTTATTCCACCAGGGGAAGTTTTCACATGATATAGGAAGAACTCCCCCTAACTCACCTATGGTTTTGAGGTCTGGCAGTTTCCCTAAACCTGGTTTAGTTTATACACCAAGACGGTTTACTAGGGTGTAGCCATTGCACATGCGATAACCTCTTGGATCCACAGATGAGAATTGAGTGAAGGTGGAAATGAAAGACAGATGAGTAGTCCTGAAAAGGGCTTGGCAAGCCCTCATACCAGAGGTGCTTAACCTGAACCCCTCATGTACTTCAATGTGATCTTAAGGTACATTGAAAGAAACCACTGAATAAGGAGTTGATACTATCGTATATCTACCCTGATCATTTCTAGAGATCACAGTTGAAGAAGGACATTGATAAGCTGGAGAGTGTCTAGAATTGGGCAAGCAAAAGAACCAAGCATTTTGAGTTAACATCGTTTGAGAACTGATTAAAGGAAGCAGAGCCGTGATGGCCAAATGGCAGGAAAAAGTAAAATGAACTGTCCAAAACCACTTGGAACTTTATTTACTCA
>NW_027185791.1:9705377-9739529 GCF_028583685.1 Petaurus breviceps papuanus | reverse complement strand
TTATATATATATAGTTGTATATATATATATATAGTTATGTATATATATATATATATAGTTATGTATATATATATATATATATATATATATAGTTGTGTATTGTGTATGTGTGTTTTCATTCTTCCCTCATTTGGTCAATTCAGACAAGAGTAAGGCTCAAGTGTCAACTGCTCCCCACACTCATCCCTGACTTCTAAATACCTTGGTTATGTAAGATGATTTCCCAAACCTTCCTCAACTGCCTTCATTTCCAACATTTCTTCTATGTTCTGTACGTTGTTCTATAAATGTTGGAATTCTTTCTGGGACTCCTGGTATTTGGATTATTTGGGAAAAGCTCAAGCTCCCCCCCCTTCCACCACCACCCCCAGTAAGATGCAGACCTGCTGATTCTAACATAGCCATGGAGGAAGGAGGAAGCTTGGTTGTCCCCTTTGGAGCATTTTATCTGTAACTTAGTTCTAAAGATCCATTTTATTATGATGGAAGGGGACTGGCAACTATTAGAATACTTGCAAACTCTGTGAATAAAACAGTAGTGTCTTTCCCTCATATGCATCTCAAGAAACAGGCTTCCTATCCTCTTGTACATATCTTGGCAGCAGACTGAGCAATGCACATGCTCAGGTGATGGGCCTCCAATAGCCATTCCTCCCATTATATTCACTTTGATACTTCAGGATCTGTCATTTTTTTTCCTGTAGTTACTTCCTTTTCCAGCAAAAATCTGAATCCTTATTCCCCTTAAAAGAAAGTCTCCATGAGTTTCTAAAGCAAAAATTTCACTAACCAGTGACTGATGAGTTCATTTAGTGATGAACTCTGAACTTGATTAGTCCTTGGTTGACAGAAATAAAACCACCTATAAACTTGGTCAAAACATAGGTTCTGACCAGTAGCATTCTAGAACCCAGGCTCACCTTACCATGATAAGGCTTCAGAGTATGAGTCATTTACTGAAAGTGTCATAACAGACTTCCCAAATTCAAATGTCCTTTATTCCGCCCTTTGTGACCAAATGTTTTTTTTTTCTTTTTGCTTCAAACATTCCCACTACTTTCCTTCTCTTAACTTTTTATTCTCCCATTTTGTATAATTATGTCTTTTAAAAAATGATTTTCATGGTGTGTCAGCCCTCCTTGTACAATTTACAAATATTAAGACAGACAACGTCATGAATCGCAAAAGCTTCTACACATTTTTGTATTTGCATAGATACATTATTGTTGTTGTTGCTTTCATTACCATTATTTTGCTTATGGGTGATTTTTTTAACTTAATGCCTTCTAAAACCTGCTATGATATCCTCCTAGGAAAAATGTTCTTCTTATTCACTAAATGCTGTGCCATAAGTGTTTTTCTTTTCCTTAAAAATAACTGATATCTATATAGTACATTGAGATTTGAAAGGTGATATGTATGTCTATGTATATATATATATATGTGTGTGTGTGTGTGTACATATGCATATATGATTTGAATTTCACACTAGCTCTTTAAGGTAAGTTATCCCCTTTAGTAGATATTGAAATTGAGTCTAAGAGGCTAAATGACTCACCAAAGGTCACTCATTTATTATCTGAGGTGGTATTTGAAACTAGGACTTTCTGACCCAGGGCCTAATATATTATCTACTGTGCCATACTACAGTCTTTGAAAATGATGATGATGATGATGATGATGATAACTAAAATTGCATAGGATTTTAAGGTTTGCAAATCATTTTCCATATGTTAACTCTTTTGATTCTCACAACCCTGGAGTTAGGTGCATTTTATAGGTAAGGAAACCAGGGTAAAGCGATAAGTGACTTGCTCAGGGCCAAATAGATAGTGTTTCTGAAGCAGAATTTGAATTCGTCTGTCCTGACTCCAAATCCTGCACTCTTTCCACTCAGTAAAAGAGATACCATAGTTTAACTGGAAGCACTGGCACAGAAAGTTAAGCCCCCTGCTTAGCTGGCAGATATGAAACTCAAATCTGCTGAGCTGAGATTACTTATAGTCTGATCGGTCCCTGGTTGCATTGTTATAATGGTATCTCTCATATTCTAGTACATACTAGGTGTAGCTGTCAAATACTCATCAAAGGTAGCCTAAGCTACCCCAGCAGAAAGAGATAGAAAGAGAAATTCCATTTAAAATAACTGTAGAGAATATAAAGTACTTGGGAGTTTACCTTCCAAGGCACACCTAAGAACTATATGAAGACAATAACAAAACACTTTATACACAAATAAAGTCAGATCTAAACAATTGGAAAAAATGTTAATTGCTCATATACAAGCTGAGTCCATATAATAAAAACTAGAATTCTGCCTAAACTAATGTATTTGTACAGTGTCATGCCACTCAAACTAGCAAAAATAACTTCATAGAGATAGAAAAAAAAATAACAAAATGTGTGTGGAAGAACAAAAGGTTAAGAATAACAAAGGAATTATTTAAATAAAAGCAAAAGTAAATAGCCTAGCAACACCAGACTTCAAATTATATTAATAAGGAAGTAATCATCAAAACTCTCTGTAACTAGGGGTGGCCAGGTGGTGCAGTGAGTAAGAACACCAGCCCCAGGGTCGGGAGACCCGGGATCGGGTCCGGCCTAAGATACTTGGCACCCACACAAAATAACTGGCAGTGTAACATTGAGCAAGTTACTTAAACCCAATTGTTTAAAAAAATGTCTGTGGCTAAGAAATAGAGTGCTGGATCTATGAAGCAGATTAAGTACACAAGACACAGTAGTATGACTATAGTAACTTTTTTTTTTAATAAACACAAAGACCCCAACTTCTGGAATAAAAACTCACTATTTAACAAGACATGCTTGTAAAATTGCAAAACAATAGGACAGAAACTAGGTGTAGACCAACATCTTACACTATACTAAGACAAGGTCAAAATGGGTTTATTTTCTAGACATAAAAGGTAATACCATAAGCAAATTAGAAGAGAAAGGAATAGTCTACCTCATAGAACTATAAGGAAGGGAAGAATTTATGTCCAAACAAGAGAGAGATGGAATTGATAATTTTGATTATGTTAATTTTAAAGGTTTTGTACACACAAAAACAAAGCCATCAAGAATAGAAGGAAAACAGAAAGCTGGGGGATAAGCTTTACAGAAAATGTCTCTGATTAAGGCCTTGTTTCTCAAATATATAAAAGAAATGAACCAAATTTATAAGACTACAGGACATTCCCCAATTAGTAAATTGTCAAAGGATATAAACAGGCAGTTTTCAGATGAAGAAATAAAAAATATGTATAGGCATATGAAGAAATGCTCTAAATTGCTTTTTATTAGAGAAATGCTAATTTAAAACAACTCTTAAGATACCACTGCACACCTATCACATTGAAAAATGTGATAGAAATTTAAAATGATACGTGATGGAGACTATGTGGGAAAATTGCTGCACTAATGCATTGTTGATGGAATTTTCAGTTCATCAAAACATTTTAGAGAGCAGTCTAGAACTATGTCTATAAGGCAACCAATCTGTGCCTACTCTTTGACACAGCAATACCACTATTATGTCTGTATTACATAGGGACCAAAAAAGGGGGGGGATCATCTACACATGTAAAAATGTTTACACAAATCTTTCTGGTGGTCCAAAATGTTGGAAATTGAGGGAATATCCATAATTTAGGGAATATCTCAACAAGATATGGTATATAAATGCAATGGAATACTCTTGGGCAATAAGAAATGATGAGCAGAAATAATTCATAAAAACCTATAAAGATTTATATGTACTGATACAAAGTGAAATGAGCAGAAAAGCAGAACACTTCACATAATAACAGCAACATTGCATGATGATACACTATGAATAACTTGGTTCATCTCAGCAATAAAATGATCCAGTGCAATTAAAAGGCCTTATGATCGAAAATGCTTTCTACATTGGAGAAAGAACTAATGGACACTGAATGCAGATCAAAAAATAAAATGTCACTTTATTTTTTCCTGGTTTTTAACCCCTCTTTGGTCTGTTTCTTCTTTCACAACATGACTTACGTGGCAATATGTTTTACATGATTACACATATATAGCATATCAAATTGTTTACCCTTTTAGAAAAAAGAAAGAGAAGTAAGGGAGGGAGAAAAAGTAGAAATTCTAAATTTGGTAAACACGAATGTTAAAAATTGTTTTTTGCATGTAATTGGAAAATTGGAAAAAAAACAGCTAAGAATTGGAGGGGAGATTAACCATTTCAATAAAAGCATCAGAATAACAGGAATTTTTTTCAACAAATTTCAATGTTTTAAGTGACTTAAAAAAAATAAAAAACAGGGAGCAGCAGACTGAAGAAACAAAAGCAGCACCCTTATGAATTAACTTGATGTTTCTATACTTACAAGTTTTTGAGGAAAATTTTCTTTTTAATGCAATTGACAGCTAACTTCAGACTAAAGTGTTACTAAAAGAGAGAACAAGAGTTTTTGAGTCCAGGGTCAGGCAAGAGTATGAGGGAATTCAAGATGAAAACCTCTTTAAATGTAATAGAATTTGCATGCAATCTAGTAATATTAGAGCCTCTAAAAATGCAACTGGATAAGGCTTTTAAATATTTCAGAAAGGTCAGACTCATAAAAGATTCTAAAAACAAAATCATCTTCACATTTTTAGGGTAAGTGAGCAAAGTTGCTGAAGTTCCACTATATTTGTCCCTAATGATGTCCCATGCAAAAAGGAAGGAAGGAAGGAAGGAAGAAAGGAAGGAAGGAAGGAAGGAAGGAAGGAAGGAAGGAAGGAAGGAAGGAAGGAAGGAAGGAAGGAAGGAAGGAAGGAAGGAAGGAAGGAAAGGAGGGATAGGAAAGAAGGAAATAAGGAGGGATAGGAAAGAAGGAAGGAAGGAGAGAAGGAGGGAAGGAAAGAGGGAAGGAAGGAAAAGAGAGAAAGGAAGGTAGGGGAGGAAAGAAGAAAGAAAGAAGGAAGGAAGAAAAAGAAGCAAAGATATTGTAGCATATAAGCATAGTCACATTAAACCTATTTCTACCTTGGATAAATTTAAAAAAATATTTTTCTTATTTTGCATATTACTCCATTATCTTTTTTTTCTCATTCATTTCATTTGAATTTTTCATTCAAATGTTTGTTTGCATTTCAGGAGATTCTGTTCTAACATGCTAATATGACAATTGCTGACATTTTTTATGGTTCTCAGTGTGTTCTCTCTTGTGCTTAAGATGTTACAGATCCTTACTAAAATGAATTAACCCAGAGTGGTCTCAGTATTTTTATTCAGTTTTAATGACACATTAATTATATCTTTACTAAGATCATCAAAGAATATAGAAGCATTGTTGATTAAGGAAACAGGATTAAGGTTCATATCAACACCAATTCTCGTTAGATGAGTTTTCATAGAATGAATTCCCCCTATCTTGCTCTGTCCTTTACAAAGGTTTGTCTTAGGTCTCAATAGTAGCGAGACTAGTGAACCATTAGAGTCATCAACAAAATGATCTACTATGATTACAAAAGAATGATAAAAAAGAATGTTGCCCATCTCATGACAAACAGGTGATGGATTAATAATTCAGGCTAAAAGATCAATTTAGGATATGACTAATATGGGGATTTTCTTTTTTTAATTATGCTTATATAATAAAAGAACTTTTTTTCTTTCATTCTTTTTATTTTCTTTTTTATGATTAGGAGGTGTTGAGAAGAGAAACACTAAATACTTGATAATTGGTGAAAAAATGATGCAATAAAAATTTAAATAGAATGAAGGGAAAAAAAGAGAAGGTGATAATGGTGGAGGAAGAGAAGATGGAAAAGAAATAGGAAAAGAAGAGAAAGGAGGAGGAAAGGGAGGAGAAAAAAGAAGAGGAGAAGGATAAAAAGAAGGAAATGGAGGAGAAAGAGAACCAGAAGTCATCACATACAAATAGGACAGTTTTGAAAATGATATGCTTAATTTATCACAAATCTAAATGAAAAGAATTGCCATATATAATGTAGTTCTTCAATTTCATGTACAATTGTATACTTGCATATGTGAAAATGCTCACTTTATTTGGTATTTGTTGTTTAGAACTTTTAAAGTAAAAATGTAAAGAAAAAAATGGTAAGAGTTTTAACAGGTCAATCCATGATGCTTTTCACAAATGGTAAATGCTACATATATTCAGGGATTAATTAAGCAGGGTCTACAGCTGAGAAAACAGAGGCAAATAGAGGTTAAGTAACTTGCTGAGGGTGCCATATATAATAAATTTCCAAGTTTGGGTTCAAACTGTGGTCTTCCTGACTCCAGGCCTTACACTCTGTCTTCTTCACCACCTTCTACCAGGTTTACTCCTAAAGGAATTTGAATGTCATTTTTGGTTTTGGCTTCATATTTCCCTGTTTTCTCATTCTTTAGCTCATCCCCCACCCCCATTCTATGGCTTCCAAGAGAAAGTTAGTAATTATGGTAATATTTATGGCTTAAAAGTCTAAGAGGAGAGACACAGAGAAAAGATGAGTTAAGGAGGGAGGGGGAGAGAGAGAGAGAGAGAGAGAGAGAGAGAGAGAGAGAGAGAGAGAGAGAGAGAGAGAGAGAGAGAGAGGAATTTCACATTTCACCTCTGCCTTGACCACTGTCCAAATGACTATCAGTCTTGATTTCTCTACCTCCTTCTCTCCTGTGGACAACTCTTCTGGTGTAAACTCACTTCTGCTGCCTCCACAATTATTAAGTTAGGCAGTGATGCCACAGCTTCTGGACCAACTCACAAGGACATATAGAAAGGAGAAGAAAACAGAAGTGGCAAGGAAACTTGGCTCTCCTAGTCAGTCCTTCTCTTCTCATACTTACTAGCCACCATGTGGATGAGATTGACTTGACATTGGAGTGTAGACTCTATACCTCACTGGAGTCACAATGTGTCTTCTTGAATGATACGTCCAAAAAGGCAGCAAATCAAATCCCTCAGTCCTCAGTTCTGCCAGCTCAGCAGCCAGAAACTGTCATTTAAGTTACAGTCATTCATGTCTGAAAGCCAGCTTTCAATGTTGCTTCATAGATGGACGGATTTGCACACTGGTTGGTTAGGGGTAAAGTAGAAGGAAATAGAAGGGTTCCATTACAATAAAAAATGGATTCTTTAAAATCTCCCACATTTGAGAAAATTCTAAGACAGGAGATATTTTGAAAAGATGATTCATCCAGATGAGAGTCTTTCTGGATCCTAGTTGAGTTAGTAGTCGGGCCTTGTTCAAAGTAACTTCAATGTACCCACTGGTTAACAGAACTGTGATTATGAGGTTCCATTCTATCAGACCATCTGGAACCTCATGATGCATTAATTAAAAATAAATTTAAAAAGGAAATAAAAAGATAACATTGGCGTTTGTATTTTTCCCTGGGCAAAGTTTGAAAATTTTAATTGCTAGGGGGTGGCTAGGTGGCACAGTGAGTAAAGGCCCCGGCCCTGGAGTCTGGGGGACCTGAGTTCACTCCCGGCCTCAGACACTTAATACCACCCCCACACACACACACACAAACTAGCCGTGTAGCCTTGGGCAAGTTACTTAACCCCAATTGCCCTCCAAAAGGCAAATATATATAATAGCTGGCACATCCCCTTATATTTTAAAATATTGTCCCTTAAGTGTTATCGTCTACCATAGGTATGTAGCCTTCACTATAATGTTTTTTCATTATTTCCTTCAAAATAGATATTTATATACCCTGAACTATGATGCTTTGCATTAAAAAAATACTGTGTTTTAAAGGTGGAAGCCATAAAGTATATAGTGCTAGACTTGGAATGAGGAAGATCTAGGTTCATATCCCACCCCTGACACTTGCTTGATATGTGCCCATATACAAATTATTTGACCTCCAAATTCAACTCAAGCAACTCCCTGAGATGCATGAACTAATCAGAGACAAGGGTTGTGACCTTATTTAGTAGAAGACACTTCAAAAATTGAAGAAATCACAAACCATATCTATTTTTATTAAGAGGATATTTTATGGGTTCTTCATTGGTGTTTACCATGATACTCTTGATAACTTTCCTTCTTGCCCACCCCTAGTCCCAGCTGCAGAGAAAAGCCTTTCATTCTTCGGCATTTCCACCTCAAAGTAAGTCCTCAGAGGTTCAGGGATAAAAGGCAGAGATTGGGTACCCAAAAAAAGTTCAGAATATTCTTTAGCAAATACAAACCAAGAAGTAACATGCAAGATCTGCTGGAGTAATTTGAAATTTTTGCTTGCAAGTGCTTTCTACCACAAGTGACATAGTTTCAGTTGTGAATTAAATTGAATAAATAAAAGAGGAAACTTAATGAGGTGTTTTTTAAATGTCACCTTAGGAGCATAGCCTTTTTTGAAAATCCCCCACACAAGCATGTGTGAATATATATATGTGTGTGTGTGTGTGTGTGTGTGTGTGTGTGTGTGTGTGTGTGTGTGTGTGTGTGTGTGTAACTATTCTGCACTGAAAGGAATAGCTATTTTCTGCAGAATGTTATCATTTCACCTTGAGGTTTTTTGGGGGTGATTATCTATTATTAAATATAAAAACTACTCACTGGACTTGGAGGCGGAAAGTCTGATTTCAGTTGTATTTCTGTTGTTAAGTATGATTTGGGGCAAGTCACATCCATTCCCTAAACCTCATTTTCCATCTCACCTCTCACTTAAAACATATTCAAGATAGTAGTAGTAATATGTCTTGTAGTAGAAAGGAAATAAGCTTTTATAAAGCATCTACTGTATACCAAGTGCTTTAAAAAATAGTGTCTTGTCTGACACTCGGAACAACCATCTTAGGTAAGTGCTAGTATTTTATCTTATATGCCATGTTATACTTCAGTAAACTGAGGCAGACAGAGATTAAGTGACTTACTGAGGATAACACAGCTATTATATACATGTCTGAGGCTGGATGTAAACTAAGGTCTTTCTGATTGCAGGCCCAGCACTGTGTTATCTACCTATATAATTGAGGAAACCACTTTATATATCTTGAGTAATCTAGGAATGCAAACTACATTTAGCTTGCTTATCATCTAGTCATTGCTAAATAACAGAACTAATCTAATGTTCAAAAAAATATTTAAAAGAATACCTACTAGCAAATTCACTTATTTGGATTATATCCACCATAACGTTGCTAATTATAATCATTTTTTGTTTGAATGGAAGTTCAAAACTCATGTCAATCATTATCATTTATTTCGACAGTGTGATGAACTGCACATGTCTAACCCAGGAATAATATTACTGGATGCAATTCATTAAAGAATGGGAATGGTCTTTGAGGTACAAACTAATCATTTACTCAAAGTAATGGATGATTATCTTTAACAAGAGAAGTACAAACAAGAATTCTACTTCTTGAATTTTTCAATCCTTGATCCCTGTTAATGGACATTAGCCCAAGTAACTTCCACATTAACATATCCAATTCTCATTCCTAACACAAAATCAATAAACATATACCCCCTCGGTATCATTGACATCATAGTTTAGGTAACATTGTTAAGCCAAACATATTGCATGAATTACCCAAACACCGATGAGTCCACAGTGGGGCATGTACTTTAATCAGGGGTCCAAATCTTAGAACAAGTTTAAACATGGATCTGTCCTACAAATAGGGAAACTTTAAAAATTCATAAAGCAAAGAGAGTAGAAAGTGGATTCATGTCAGTGATGTATTAATTTTTCAACACAAGAATTTAATTTTCTTACACTCTTTTTTTCAGGTTTCCTTTGAAGTAGATAGCAGACTAAAAGGAATGAGGTTGAATTTAAAATCTGCATATAACATTCTATTAACACAGGGGATTTGGAGAACAAATAAAATTAATGAGTTCTTTAAACCAGCACAATTTTGTGTTTTGCTTTGAACATGTGGTTACATTGAACAGTAAAATTTGTACTACGCTAGGATAAACAAAAACGACCCAGCAAGCTGCAGTGTTTCAATAGTTCAAAGAAATACCACAGGGAGCTTTCATTAAAGCACAAAATCACAAAATCACAACCCTTCATGACTCGGGTTTACTAAGAAAGTGATGGTATGATTTTGAGGGGCAAATAGAATAAAAGAGAGGCTTTTAAAATGGAAATACACACACACACATGATTATCAGAGCTATATAGCTATTCAAATAACTCAAGTAGCAATGAAATGGTTGGGGTTTGTTTTGCTTGGGGGTACTGATCTCCATGATGAAACCACAGATTTTTTACTACTTTTTTCTTTAAATATTTCAAATTAACAATACTTATATTAAATTGTAGCACAGTAGATTTAAATTTCTTTGTATTACTTGGATTTTTTTTGTCCTTGTATGCATAGCATGAGAAAAAAATATTTACACATAGTAGAAGCTTAAAAAATGTGCATTGAATGAATTAAGTTTCTCTTGGTTCTGCTTAATACTTATATGAATAAGGGCAAAACACTTCAACTCTGTGGTCATCAGTTTCCTCATCTGTAAATGAAGATTTTGGACTGGATAACTTATTGTGATTCCTTCCAATTCTAAATCTATAATTTTATGACTTCCCAAGATATGTCTACAAGTAGAAGTATCTGCACTATCTTTAATGAATCAGAAAGAAAATTTTGTTCTGCATTGTGATAAACTTTTCAGGGGCAGAGCCAAGATGGTGGCTTAGAAGCAGGAAAACTCCCTGTGCTCCCCCAAAACCACCTCAAATACTTTTAAAAATGACTCTATGGGGCGGCCAGGTGGCTCAGCGAGTAAGAGCACCAGCTCCAGTGTCGGGATGACCTGGATCAAATCCGGGCTCAGATACTCAGCACCACACCCAGAAATAATAACTGGCTGTGTTACCTTGAGCAAGTTACTTAACCCCGATTGGTTAAAAAAATGACTCTAAACAAATTTTAGGGCTAAAGAACCCCCAAAGTGACATAGAGAAACAAATCTCCTGCTGAAGACAACCCACAGGCCAGCAAGAAGGGTCCATCACAGCCTGCTGGGAGCAGAGCCCATACCTATGTTACCCCATGGTTTTAGCCCCAGGGAAGTCCAACCAGCTGCAGATAGAGGGACATCAGGAGAGTAGATCACAAGCACCTGTGGCAGTTTTCAGAATTATCAACCCACAAATGACAAAGACAAAGTGAGAGGTAAGTGGGGACTCTGTATAAAAAGTAAGTCTGGGAATGCAGTCTGGCATCTGCCCCCAAGAGGGAGAAGCAACTGAGGTGCAGTGGCTGCAGCCACATGGCTGCTTCAGAGCTCCTAGCCTGCAGATTGTAGGGGGACCAATCAACAATTCCAAGGAGGTAATCATTCTTGCTGTAACCTGCTTGGATCTGGATCCCTGTCTAGGGTGGAGGTCCTGAGGCATGTGACCAGTGAGCCAGAGTGTGTGGAGGCTTCAGAGAGAGCCTCCACCTAATAGCTCCAGCAGCTTAGAAAATCCCAGAGATTTGGGACAAAGCTCTCATCTCCTGAAGCAGAGTTCTATGGCAAAAATCTCAAAAGTCAAGTAATCAAGTGCAACAAGAGCAAGCAAAGGAAGCAAAACAAGCACAGCAATCCAACTTTGGATTCTTTTGGGGGGGACAAAAAGGAACAAAGCATGGAATGACAGGAAGATAATGAAGTGAGAACTCCTGAACAAAAAGCTTCCAAGAAAAATATGAACTTCTTACAGGCCATGGAGGAGCTTAAGAAGGATTTTGAAAACCAAATAAGAGAAGTGGAGGAAAAATTGGGAAGAGAAATGAGAATGATGCAAGAAAATCATGAAAAGCCAGTCAACAGCCTGACTGAAGAAAATAATACCTTACAAATAGATTAACTCAAATGGCAAAAGAGGCTCAAAAAGCCAATGAGGAGAAGAATGCCTTAAAAAGTTGAATTTGCCAGAGGGAAAAAGAATCTCAAAAGCTCACTGAAGGGAGTCATTCCTTCAGAATTGGATTGGAGCAAAGGGAAGCTAGTGACTTTATGAGAAATCAAGATCCTATTAAAAAGATCCAGACAAATGAAAAAATAGAAGGCAATCTCAAATATATAATTGGAAAAATCACTGACCCTGGAAAAAAGATCCAGGAGATATAATTTTAAAATTGTTGGACTACCTGAATGTCATGATCAAAAAAAGAACCTAGAAATCATCCTTCAAGAAATTCTCAAGGAGGGCTGCCGGGTAGCACAGTGAGTAAGAGCACTGGCCCCAGTGTTGGCATGACCTGGGGAATTGAATCCAGGCTCAGACACTTAGCACCCAACCAGAAACACCTGGCCGTGTAACCTTGAGCAAGTTACTTAACCCCAATTGCTTAAAAAAAAGAAAAGGAAATTCTCAAGGAAAATCTCCCCGATGTTTTAGAAACAAAGGGCAAAATAGAGGTTGAAGGAATCTACTGATCACCTCTTGAAAAAAGATCCCAAAAAGAAAACTCCAAGGAATATTACAGCCAGTTTTCAGAGTTCCCACATCAAGGAGAAAATATTACAAGTGGCCAAGAAGAAATGATTTGAATATCGTGGAAACACAATCAGGATAACACAGGACCTTGCACCTTCTACATTGAGGGATCAAAGGGCTTAGAATATGATATTCCATAGGTCAAAGGAGCTGGGATTAAAATCAATAATCACCTAACCAGCAAAACTGAGTATAATGTTTCAGGGGAAAAAATGGTCATTCAATGAAATAGACCACTTTCAAGCATTCTTGATGAAAAAACCAGAGTTGAATAGAAAATTTGACATTCAGATACAAGAAGCAAGAGAAGCATGAGAAGGTAAACAGGAAAAAGAAATCATAAAGAACTTATCAAATTTGATCTATTTACATTACTACAAAAAAAAACTTATGAAAGTTTTCTCAGTATGAGAATAGTTGAAGGTAATATAAATGTGTATATATGTAAACATATATATATATACATTTATACATACATGCATGCATAGATATGTCTTTATAGGAGGGTATATGGGCATATGAATACATATGTCTTTGTGTATATAAGTGTACAGGTATACAGAGACAGAGAGCACAGGACTGGTTGAATAGGAAGGGATGATACTTAAAAGGTGAAATTGAGAAATGAGAGAGGAATATGAGAGAAGATGAGAAGATGGGGAGAGACAGAATGGGGTAAATTATCTCATATAGAAGAGGTAAGGGAAAACTGTTACAATGGAGTGGAAGAACAGGAAGCAAAAGGGAATGGGTCAACCTTACTCTCATTGAATTTGGCTTAGGCAGGGAATGGCCTACACACTAAATGGGGTATCTCACTCTACTGGAGAGTAGGTGGGAAGAGGATGAGAAGGGGGGTGATGGAGGGGAGGGCAGGCTGGGGGGAGGGAATTTAGAAGCACACTTTTGAAAAGGGACTGGGTCCAAGTAGAGAATAGAACAAATGGGGGGGGCAGGATAGGATGGAGGGAAATATAGTCAGTCTTTCACAATATAACCACTATGGATAATTTTTTCATAGCTACATGTGTACAACCTATTTTGAATTGCCTATCTTCCTAGTAAGACTTAGTGAGGAGGGAGGATGTGAAACAATCTGGAATTCAAAGTTTTAAAATAAAATGTTTAAATATATACATATGTATATATATAATATATATATATTATATATTACATGCAACTGGGAAATAAAATATAAAGGCATGGGGTATTGAGATGCATCTTGCCCTACTGGAAAGTCAGAGGGGGGATGGGCAAGGATATAAGAGAGATCTGATTGGGGGAGGTGATATACAGTGGGATCACTGTGTTGGGGTGGTGGGTAGTGGAAAGATGGGGAGAAAATTTGTAACTCAAAATCTTGTGGAAATGAATGATGTAAACTAAAACAAAAATGAAAAAAAAAGATAAACCTTTCATTCTAGAAGTTCTTTTATCTTCTGGCTTCAGAGACATAGCTCTTTTTCTTGTTCTATTGTTCATTTCCTGATGACTTTTTATTATGTTTTGCTAGCACAATTCCCCAAGTATGGGTATTCCCCAAAATTTTGTCTTCAGATTTTTTTTTCTGCTCTGTCCATATTCTTTCCTTTGGTGATCTCACAGACTCCCATAGGTTGTGCATTAGCATGTCTTTGGGAAAAAAAAATCCTACATTTATATATGCAGGCTCAATCTAAGTTTCAGTTCTGAATCTTCTTATCTCCACTAGTTATCTGCACCTGAATTGTTCACTGATACCCATATCAAACAACCCATATCCAAGATATAACTCATTATCTGTCCTCTGCTCCATCCCCTTCCCCTTTCAAAAATAATCTTCCTTAACGTTTCTTATGGAACCACTATCCTCCTAGAGATACCTTAAAATCTATAATTTAGCTTCATATTTTATACATCTTCAATAGCCAAATAGTGGTCAAGCTTAATCACTTCTACTTCTATAGTTCTTTTTGTTGTTCTTTGTCCTTTATTCTCAAAGAAAATGACGACATCAAGAAGGTGATGCCATGAAATGCAAGTCAATTGGATTTAAGTGAAAGAGAGTTGTACAAGTCACCAAGCTCACTTTCTACTCCAGAGTAATTTGGGTTCAGTGGTAAGATATAGATCAAGAAGAGTGAAGATGGCCCTGGATGCAATAGGAGACCTTGGCCTTTTTGTTAGAAGGGGGGAAGGCAGGGCAATTGGGGTTAATTGACTTGCCCAAGTTCACATAGCTAGTAAGTGTTAAGTGTCTGAGGGTAATGGTAATGAAATTTGAAGATCCTTTTGTATTGGACAGCTAAAAGTTATTTAGCACATAGTTTCAAATTAAGACTGTTAAAGAAACAGAAAGTATGAACCCCTGTTGTTGAGGTAACAAGAAGGAGCTGAACAGGGAGGAGTTATACCATACTTAAAGAAGAGCACAAGCTGGGAAAGTCAGGACTTCTTGGGATGAGCACCAGAAAGCTGGGCCGCTGCTTCTGGACTGGAACTTCTGTGTAGAAAGTGATTTTGATTTTGAGAATGGGGCTACTGAGTATTTCTGAGGGCTAGCTGGAGCTGCCAAAGACTGAGGAAACATGACTGTGCTTTGTCAGTATTCTGTACAAATGTTGTTGTGGCTTTGTTAATGTGCATGAATGTTCTTGTGGCTTTGTTAAGCCTTTTCTTCCCAGAAACAGAGACTGTGAAGGATTTGAGATGGACTGGACACTATGAGCTTGCATTTGGAGCAGGCACATCACAGAGAGCTGCACAAGGGCCTGGGAGCTGTCTGCCTTTGAACTCATGTGGCAGTTGGTTAGTTTCAGGCAGGATCTGGAACCATAGAAGAGGAGCCATGGAAGCTGAAAGCCTGTCCCAAGTAAAGATGAAAAGATCTCTCCATGGGTACTGAGTAGTGATGAAATTATGATTTACTTGGGACCTAGGGATGGATGGTCTGTGTATTTTCCACTACCCCTTAAGAGGGTACTAAGTAGTGACTGATGACTGAATAGTGACTGATGATTGAATAGTGACTAATGACTGAATAATGACTGATTTGTAACTTAATGTGTCCCATGCGTAGGGGACATTGAACTTTTGTACTTTATGATGGAATGATTGAGTTACTAAGTGATAGATTGATTAAATGATTGTACTTTGCTCAAAACTATGTGACCCCTTTAGTGAAAACTATGTGGCCATTTTAGTGATAAATTGTTGAGTTGTTACATGGTGAATGGTGTACTTGGATTTTTTGTGATAAGTTGTGATATTATAAGTGCTGTATTTTTTATTTTCTGTGAATGTTTTTCTCTTATTTGTCATTAAATAAATAGAGAGTTTACTATACTGTGTAATCAGAATCTTGAAAAGCTGTTCATAGCAACAGTCCTCTGAAAAGCTGCTTGTGCTTGGCTTTACACTGAGGCCAGATTTTAACTCAGGTCCCTCTGATTCCAGGGCCAGTTCTCTATTCACTGTGCCACCTAGCTCCTCCAACCTTGGCTTTTTTAAGCTAAGGTCTTTAACAAGTCTCAGTGTGACTGAAGCAACACCCATTCAGTGATTAAGGCTAGGTAAGAAATGAAGCATAGAATGGCCTCTTTGCCTAGTCAAAAATAATGATAAATCAGTCTGGGAGAGAAAGACCTTCACAGGTTCTAGCCAAAACAGAAGCATAGCTATTTATATTAACTCTGAGCCAATTAGGGCTCAAATAAAGACCAAACGGGGCTTGACTTAAGACCTATTATTGGCCAATCAATGAGAGCCAGAGTGGTTTGGTTTTAAAGCATAGTCCTTAAGGAAAAAAAAAATAATAATGATAAAATAAATGAAACGGTGGTTAGGTGGTGCAGTGAATACAGCACCACTTCTGGAGAGAGGAATGCCTGATTTCAAATCCAATCTCAGACACTTAAATATTACTAGCTGTGTGACCTTGGATAAGTCACTTATCCCCAATTGCCCTGCCTTCCACCCCCCAAAAAATTAAATTAAAAAAGAAAAAAAAACATTTCAGTTACCAAATGTACATGCATTCCTTTTGGTGGTGCAAGTAAGGGTATGATACTCTCTATGCTTTACTTTGCACAGCCTTCCCTCATTTAAATCCAATTCACTTGAATATCATGGTATCACCTCCCTGATGTCATGGTCCTCTTTGAGAATCTCTATAATACCTCTCTCATCTATCACTTCTCCTTCACACACCTAGCCACCACCATATTTCAGACCTTAGTCACATTTATCTGAACTATTACAATGTAAATCAGCCAAAAACATTTATTAAGTTCCTTTCATATATGAGGCACTGGGCTAAGTGTTGAACATAAAGAATCAAATGGGATATAGGCCTTGCCTTCAATGACTTTCATTAGAATGGATCTAGGGAACAATGTGTGAGCAATACCACCTTAATACTACATCTTTAGTCTCTTCTTGTCTTTTTGCATCATTTACTTCACTACTTGGAGCTCTTTTTACTCCCAATCAAATTGTAATCTCCATAACTTCCTTACATCTTCCCTTATGGGTGTTCCTCTTCTCATACTAGTGAGCCAGCTACTGTTACCAACAGAACCTCATGTCCAATCACACATTATCCATGTCAAAGGTATACATGATTTATAACAGCAACAATGTTATTAACAAACAGTATAGCAAAATAGTTTGCTCTCATAGTCAACAAATTGTACCCATTTATACTGTGCCATTTTCACATGTGCTTTTTCCAGTAGGACTGGGTAGAATCAGTTTACCACTTATATATCTCATTATGTCCAATAATTTCACTCTTTCCTCAGAACTAGAAATTTAACTAAGTATTTGAATGAATAGATTTTACTTTAATTTTCCTTTTCTTTTATTTCCTCTCCTCCAGCGTCCCAACAGAAGAGTAGTTCTGTGAGGAGTTGAAATGAAAGAAATGAAATAATCCTTGAATCAGGTAATCATATCTTTACAAAATCAATTTTGACAATTTCCACCTGAAAATATAACCATACCTATGCTTGGGTATATTTTTTTAAGAAAATTTCACTGTGATTGAATGCTTCTTTCCAAATTTCAACTACAACAAAGAATTAGGAAAAACTTATTATGTGCAGAGAGAGAGCTATGATGCTCTCCACACAAGCTAATTTGCTATGGTTGTTGTGTAAAGCCAAGCCTATAGATCAGAAAAATTAATGCTTGTGTTACATTATAATAATCCAGAGATACCATAATGATGTTTTTAGTAGTCTAGACCAGTAATCAACATTTTTATCACACTCATTCATAAAAACATTTGCGTATATACCACCAATATCTATGTATTTACTTATTTATGAATTATAAACTTGTGTTACTGCACTTACTAAGTAAAGCTTAAAACTTAAAGGAAAATATTAATTTAAAAGATGTGATAGAAATGAAATAGTTTGTCCTCAAGTTAACGACAGAAGGAAAACCAATGGAATTTATTGAGTAGGAAAATGACATGGTCAGATTTGTACTTTAGGAAAATCTGCTTAGGAAGCTTTGGGGAAGATCAATTGGAGTGTGAAGTCTGAGGTAGGGAAGACAAATTGGAGGCTAATGCAATGATATAAATTGGAGGTGATGAGAACCAGATATAGGTGGGAGGAAAGAGGAAGAATACAGATTTATGAAATGTTGTGGAGGTAGAAATAGCAATATTTGTCAATTTATTAGATATGTGGTGTGAAGAAAAGTGAGGAGTTGAGACAAGTAATATTACTAAGATTGAGAACCTGGATGATTACTATTCTCAACAGAGGGAGGGAGGGTCAGAAGACAATTGGGTTTTAGGGGAAAGGTCAATGTGCTCTCTGTTAGATATATTGAATTAGAGATGGATATATGACATCCAATTGGAAATAGCTATTAAGCAGTTTGTGATGTGAAACCAGAGTTCAGGAGAAAGATTAGGGCTATACAGAGAGAGAAATCTTAGCGTCATAGGCATATAGATGAAACTTAAAACCATCACAGCTGGTGAAGTCAGTCAACTTGGAAAGAGTAAAAAACAAAGAGAATAAAAAACTTTGTTTTTTTCCCCAGGATAAATCCAGGACAGAGGTGGAAAGATACCATGTTAGACTTAAAGAAAGTTATCTCTTCTTAGTCCCATCTCATCCTCTCCTCCAACTTGATTCTAAGCCCCCTGTGATCTGACTTTGGGTCTCATCATTTAATAAAACTGTTCACTCTACTCATTTCTTCATCTACAAAACAAATGACTTTTTCTCCATCCTCAATTTTCATAATTTCTCTGCAAACTTTAACACTCTTGGTAACTCACCTTCTGCCCCACTCACCCGATCTCATTTTCCATGACTCTGCTTTCTTCTGGTTCTTTTCTTGGTCTGACTTCTCCTTAGTCTTCTTTGGTGGATATAGATCCTTTCCCCCTCCTCTCTTTTCAACTTTATTATTACTCTATTATTATTTTATCTTAGTTTGTGGTTTTCTAAGTCAATATGTGGCATGCAGAGATGATTTCTATTTGAGTTTGATGCCACCATCCTCCCGCCACCCTCTTTGCAAGCTCTGTGATATGATGAACTCTCATCTACAATCCTACCTTGCAATTTCCACATTCAGAATAGCTCTCATATAGTGTCTTTTCTCTGTTCACATAGATCCAACCCTAGTGTAAACCCTTATCACTTCATTCTTTAGATTTTTAATAGTTTCCCTGCCTTAAATTTCTCTTCATTTTAATTCATTCTTTACTCAGCTATAAATGTGACTTTATCCTTGTGTGCATGTCAGATAGAGTAGTTGATGTTATTATTGTTATTCACTCATTTCAGTTGTTTCTGGCTCTACCTGGCCCTATTTGGGGTTTTATTGGGAAAGATATGGTTTGCTATTTCCATTTCTATGTCATTTTACATATGAGGAAACTGAGGTAAATAGGGTTAAGTGACCTGCCCAGAATTACACAGCTATTAAGTGTTTGAAGGCACATTTGAAATGAGGAAGATCAATCTTCCTGAAATCAAGTCTGTTACTCTATTCACTGAACCACCTAGCTGCCTCTATTATTAGACAGATATGAGGACTATAAAAACAGAACACTATCACAAAAACCCAGGAAGAGAAATTATATAGGCACAAAGGATGGTCAACAGTTTCAGATACTGCACAGAGGTCAAAAAGAGTGACATTTGAAAAAAGACAATCAGAACCTGCAATTAATAAGTTACATTTATTATTATTATCATTATTGTCAGAGTTAACTTTGAAGATATTAGTTTTTGTGTGTAGTGAATTGTGAATTAGAAGGACAAAGGTAGAACCTCAAAAATTTGAAGAATGGGGGTAGTCTCCATGGAAAGAGAGAAGTATAGAAGGGTGGGGAAAGACAATATTATTGCCTATTCATCCTGTTCTATTTGTCTTTTACACTGAAGCATGAAGGTAAATATGCATGTATATGTGTTGGAGAAGAGTGTGCATTGTGTGAGGGGATGGGTTATGTATTTTGGAATTGCTTATATGGTTGTGTACCAGCCACTGCACAGGAGTACAGAGGCCACAGACCACTATCAGGATAATGGAAAGGGTGTAAGGAATCAGGCTTTGGGAGGAGAGTGAGAAATTTCCTGTGCAGATGCTACAAGTATTTGGGTTGGGTTAAGTTATGTTCTTTCAGCCCTAAAAGTTGTATATTCTGCCAAGCCACTAAAGTACATTTATGGAAGGAATTAGAGTGGAACAAGATGGAACAAATTCTGTAGTTCTGTTTGAGACAACTCTTGATAATCTATTGAGCTCAGTAGGAGGGATGGAGGGAAGAAGTGATCCATCTTTCCAATCTCTGATTAATTGGCCACCTACCCCTTGGGATTGATTTGAGCCGCCAGGTGGCCTTGGTATCCAAATTGGTGACAACTGTTCTAGGAAGAATTTCTAGGGGAATACAATGAAACAAACATCAGTTAAACACACACTATATACAAGACATTAAGCATGCAAAGTTAAAAATAAAACAATCTGGAGAGAGACTTCTGGCAGGTGAAGTGACAGAGTAAGCAGTAAATCATGGTAACTCTCCCATATTCACCTCCAAACAACCATAAGATAGTGCTCCAAAATAAATTCTGAAACAGAAGAACCAGCAAAAAGATGGGATGAGTTATCTTTGAGCTAAAGAAACTTAGAAGATTAGCAGAAAACATCTTTCTCACTCAGGTAAAAGGGGAGCAGAGTCCAGGACAAGAACAACCCCAGAGAGTCAGTCACAAGCCCCACCTCAACAAACTACTAGTGGATCCTAAGCCACAGTGTTTTGGAGCAGGCAAACACCAAAACCAGTACCATAGAAAGTTACTAATGGTGACAGGGAAGATAAAGACACAAACTCAAAAAAGGACAACAATGTCAAATCACCTATGGACAAAATCCCAAAGAAAAGCGGGAAGTGAACACTCATGAAAGAGCTAAAACAGAAGCTTAAAATCTTCTAAAACAAGTAAAAGAAAAAACTGGGGAAAGAAATGAGAGTGGGCAAGAGAATTAGGAAAAAAGAGGCAGCAGCTGGGGAAAAGAAAACAATTGGTTAAAAAGGAAAATTGGTCAATTGGAAAATGAGATATAGCAGTGCATTGAAGAAAACAACTCCTTAAAATGTGTGATTGGCCAAACAGAAAAGAAACTAAAACAAAAACTAATTGAGCAAAGCAACTCCTCAAAAATTAGAATTGGCAAGTGGAAACAAATGACTTGATGAGAATTCAAAAATCAATCAAAGAAATTCAAAAGAATGAAAAAAATAGAAGAAAAGGTGAAACATTTCATTGGAAAAACTACTGACCTAGAAATACAGATCCAGAAGAGAAATGTCAGAATTATTGTACTACCTGAAAGTTATAATCAAAAAGAGGACCTGGAGATCATCTTTCAAGAAATTATCAAGGAAATTTACCCTGACATCCTGGAACCAGAGGGCAAAATAGGCATTGAAAGAATCCACTGATCCCCACAGGAAAGAGATCCCAAAATAAAACCCCCAAAGAGATTTAAAGACAATTTTCAGAACTATCAAGCAAAGGAAAATCATAATACAAGTGACCAGAAAGAGAGTCAAAGTCATGATCACACAGGGCTTTGCAGTTATAATATTAAAGGACCAGAGGCAATGAAACATGATATTCAGGAAGGCAAAGGAATTTTTTTTGTTGTTTTATTCTCATCATCTTATGAAAGCTTGAAATCCTTCTATTTTATTGAATGACCATTCTTTCCCTTTGAAGAATTATATCAAGATCCAAGAGGAGCATGAACAGGTAAAAATGGAAAAGAAAACATAAGGTACTCAATAGAAATAAACTGTTTACATCCATATATGGGAAAATGATACTTGCAATTCTTGAAAATGCTATCACTAATTTTAAAGTTAGGAGAAATATACGTAGCCAGAGAATGAAGGCATAAGGTTGTAATGCCAAGCACAAGCAAGTTCCATGTTCTCATAACAAGCATAGAAAACTCCATTAGTTCAGTGACAGATTAAGGCTAAACATTCACAGAAAATCAAAACCAAAATACAGGGGAACTCAGTCATTTAGTAAGTCCTCAATTCAATCACAAAGTACTAAGGTACAAGTACTCCTCCCCTCGGCAGTTCATTCATTTAGTCAATCACAAAATCTTCTCTCTAGTGAAATGGAGATTAGTTTCCAATCATAAACAAAGTACATTCATTTGGTCTGTCACAAAGTATAAAACTCAAATGTTTTCCACCCCTGGATCACAACTGAAATACGATACCATTCATCACCACCACGTACCCTCTCAAAGGGGCAGAGGAGAGCACAAATGCCTTCTACCCCTAAGCCACAACAAGGTTATCTTTATAGCATTCAATACCCAAGAAGAGGTATTTTCTTCATCTTGACCAGAGACAAGTTCTCAGCAATCTCTGTTCCTGGGAAGACAAAGCTTAACAAAGCCACAATATACATTGCCAGAGCCCTCATCCATTCACTCTCTACCTGCAGAACACTCTCAGGACCCCTGAAAACATCAGCAAGGCCCTCCTCCAGGATTTCTGTAAACATACAACAAGAAAATCCTCCTTTAGGGCTTCTGAACCAACAGAAAGGTTCCAGAACCTCTGCAACAACAGCACTGTCCTTTATCAGCAGATAAATCTGGCAAACATCAAAAAGGACAGGAAGAATATTGGCACCACAGTCATGGCTCCTAAATTCTCAGCAGCTCTGGGTGGCAGTTCTTAAAAAATCCTAGGCAGCTCCAACTGGCCCTCAGCATTCCAGGTGGCTCTGTCTGGCAAGGCAGCTCTCTGTCTCTGTTTCTCTCTCTGTCTCTGTCTCTGTCTCTCTGTCTGTCTATCTTTCTCTCTCTATGTCTCTCTCTCTCTCTCTCTCTCTCTCTCTCTCTCTCTTTCTCTGTCTCAGCAACTCTGGGCCCTGGCAATTCTCTAATGTAATGGGAATCTGAAGATCTTCCCTGACCCTTGGACCCTTGATAGACTTAAGTGAATCTCAGAACCTTCCCTGATTTGAAAATATACTCTGCCCCCTTATAGTCTGAATGTTGTTACATGGGGCCTCTGGCAGGAGGATTGTTCTTCAGGAACACCCACACCTTGTTACTTTGTGATTGGGCAGTGAGTCAAGAGGGTTGTGATATTCTCTGACCTAGGAGAAGACTATATATACCCTGATGTGAGTTTTTTCTTTGGGGCTTACTTTGGGAAGAGTTGTGTGATGTGGCCAGATCAGACTCTGGGCGGCCATTAAGCCCCCTGGCTTTGTAAACCCAGATGTTGGTGCTTCCCTCTCTGGTAACTAACTAGGTATGGATGTAATGGTCAGACAGCTGGAAGCCCTGTCTGCTAAATTGTGTTATTTTCTGTTGTAACTTCTTTTTGTATTTGCTGAAGTTCAGGGTGCTGACTTTTTCCCCTGAATGAGATCAATGATAAATGTTTGATCAATTAAAGTGATATTGTTAACCCATAATAAGTTGCTTTCCCCGAGAAAAGCAGATCTAAGAACTTATGCTAGCAGCCATTCTGGGTATGCTAGGGTGGTTGCTACTACAAAGGTGAATTTGAAGCATTCACATCAAAATGATTAAGGTATGAGAGAAAGGAGTATTCTAGATGCAGAAGGAAGGGAGAGGTGAAGAGGCTCAAAAGAGCTATTACAGTGGAGGGGGAAAATGAGAGGGTTGGTGATGGGTAACACTTGAACATTATTCCCATCTGTATTTACTCAAATAGGGAATGATATGCACAATTAGTTGAATATAGAAATCTATCTTACCTGACAGGGTAGTAGGAAAGGAAGAAATTAAGCAAAGTGGGAGGGAGGGGGAGTTGGTAGGGGGAAGGGCTGGGGACTGACAGAAGGAAGGGCAGATCAGGGAAGGTGGAAGAAAGGAACAAAATACTGTTGAGGAGGAAAAGGAAAGTGAATGGAAAAAGTAAGTGAGTGAAAGGAGAGAGAGGACAAACATGAGGAAAAATAAAATGGAGGGAAATACACAGATAGTAATCATAACTGTGAATGTGAATGGGATGAACCCTCCCATAAAATGGAAATGGATAACAGAGTGGATCAAAAAGCAGAATCATACAGTATGTTGCTTAAAAGAAACACATTTGAAGCAGAGAGACACACGCAGAGTAAAAGTAAGGAGTTGGAGCAAAATCTATTATGCATCAGCTGAATTAAAAAAACAGCAGGGGAAATAATCCTAATCTCTAAGTAAAAGCAAAAATTGACCTAATTAAAAGAGTTAAAGAAAGAAACTGCATCTTTTTAAGAGGTGCCATAGACAATGAAACAATACCTATGCTAAACATATATAAGTCAATTGGTATAGCACCCAAATTCTTTAAGGAGAAGTAACAGACTTATAAGAAAGACCTCATCTGTCCCCTCTCATAATTAATTAAATACAACAAAAATAAATTAAAAGGGTGTCTAGGTGGTGCAGTAAATAGAGCACTGGCCCTAGAGTTAAGAGGACCCAAGGTGAAATGTGGCCTCAGACACAACACTTATTAGCCATGTGACCTTGGACAAGTCACAACCCCAATTGCCCCTCTGAAAATTAAATAATAATAATAATAATAATAATAATAAAGAAAATAAACAAAAAAAATAAACTAAGGAGATGAATCGAATGTTTGAAAAAGAATAAGTATGATATGCCTTTGGAGAAAACTGAGTATGAATAGAAAAGAATATACTTTTTTTTAAGCTGCACATGCAATCTAAATACAAATTGACCATGTATTAGAGCATAACAATCTAAGACTAAAATGTAGAAAGGCAGAACTATTAAATATATTCTTTTTGGATCACAATGTAATTAAAATTACAATCAATAATAGTAGAAATATAGATTAAAAATTAATTGGAAACTAAATTATCTAATCCTAAAGAATAAATGGCTAAAAGAACGAATCATAGAAACAATCAATAACTTCATTAAAAATGATGACAACAATGAGACAACATACCAACATTTATGGGATCTACTCAAAACAATACTTACAAAAAATTTTATTTCTTTAAATTTTTACATAAACAAAAAATAAATGAATTGGGCATGAAAGTAAAAAAAGAAAGTATAAAAAGAATAAATTAAAAATTGCTAATTGAGAACCAAATTGGAAATCCTAAAAATCATAGGTGAGATTAATAAAATTGAAAGAAAAATAACAGGGTTGCACCAGAGAAGATTGGAGACCAGAACACAGCAGAGCCAGAGTGAACTCCGGCAAGCAAATTCACCCACCAATGAATTCACCTGTAAACATTTTGTTATATAGATTAATGAAAGTTTAGGGGTAAGTGGTGTCCACAGAATTTTGCTACTATATAGCAGGGATGATAGAAAATAAGCCCTTAAAAATACCTTAGGGTGGGGACTTGGGCACAAGCTCTTCATCCATCTCCCCTTAAATGAATGTGGGTCAAAATCTTGGGACTCCTTAGCTACTTCCAGCTGAAATTGAAGAGCTGTCCATGCCCCAAGGGGTCCCATTCAATAGGTCAGTTCTTTACCTGGCAGCTGGGGTTCATTCCATTCCAGGTCCATGGGTGGCACATCAGAGTCATGGACAAGGAGTGTATCCAGCTTAAGTGATCAGGCCTCTGCAGGTGGAGGGTACCAAGCCCGCAGAAAACAAATCTCGCAAACAGTGTAACAGATAAAAAGCCCAAAAGAAGCAAATATAGGGTCAGCTGTGCTTCTGGAGTCCATGAACTCAGTCTCATAGCCCCATTCATGGTAGAATATATGAGTTAAGGGTACAATTGACAATCATCTTCTCCTGAATAAACAACAGCTACGGTATTGCATTTCCCATGTGGTAAAAATCTCCACAGCCTTTGGAACATCATCTGACTTCCACTTTAGCTCCCAATTTTATTCTATTAGTAAAAATCAAACTCTTCAGTTCCTCTGATAGTTATTTCAGAAGGAGGGTTAGTTTTCACAAGGGGTATTGTTTTTCAAGGAATAATAATCACTTGAACTATTCTACTCAAATTTTGCAATGTCACAAATAATTTCTCCATTGATAATTGGAATCTATTATTCCAGCTAATACATGTATTCCTCAAGATGCTGAACTCGGTTTAGGCAATATTCATCCCAAATGATTTTTAGAGATTCTCATATTTATTCCATCAGAGATGCTTCTTATTTCTTTTCTATCAAACCAAAAGTTTTCTAAACAATGTACATAATAACCTGATGAATCAGGTCTTCCTAGATACAGTACTGGTACATCTTGTCTCATAGTCCAATACTCAATATTTGAGATCTTATGCATTTGCTATTTTCTAATTTGCAGATTTGGGGTCATCCTTCTGGCTAGAGGTGTACTTTTTTCCCAATGGCCTATTATTCAAATTACAAAAGCAGTGAACAAATTATCTTTCCCATGTTGATATGAATTATTACAACTTAAATTCCTCAACAGTTCTTTCAAAAAGGGTTGTGGATCATGTGGAATATAATATACCCATTGAATATTGTTTAATGTATGATTTCTCTTCATTTTATTACCTTTGAAGTGTGACCCATTGTCACTTTGAATCTGCATTGGGGTTTCTTAATATAGACTTAGGAGTTCTAGAATTTTATAGGTGTTTTTCTGGTTCACATTCTTATAAGGACAAGTCACTAGTACACCTGAATAGCTGTCAACACAAGTACATATTAATTTGCATTGTGGTAGTGGACCAATATAATCTATTTGCCACATTTGGGCTAGGACTTCTCCTCTTGCTATCTCCCCAGTTACTACCCAAGGAACAGTTCATTCCTTTTCCAATTGACATATATGACATTCCTCTGCTGTCTGTTTTAATAATGAATGACAGGTATTAATACTTCAATCTTGTGCCCTCCAGGCAGATACTTGAATGTTTGCAGGGTTAATTTCCCACCCTTTGCTATTCATATGCTCAATTAAGTGTCAAACTTTTCCGCACTTCTTTTACATTTTTTTCCTTGTATCATAATATCATCTATGTAGTGGGTAAACTATACACAAGGTAGTTTTAATTCATCAAAATATTCAGCCACAATCCTATGACAAATAGCAGGGATGTACAGCTTCTGGCAAGCAGGTGAAAGCATATTGTCTGCCCTGCCAAGAGAAAGCAACCTGGGCCCATTGTTTAGAGTCTATTGGAATGGTAAAGAAAGCATTGGCTAAATCAATAACTGCATAGCAAGTCCCATCATATTTCTGGATCCTTTCTATTAAAGTGACAGTTTCTGGAACAGCACCATACTAGTGAGGAGTCACCTTATTCAATTGTTTATAATCCACTATAATTCTCCATGTCCCATCTGATTTTTGTACTGGACATACAGGATTATTCCATCGTGAGGTTGTAGTGACTAACATTCCTGCTTCAACATATTTCTTTATAGTATTGGTAATTACATCTTGCCCACCTGGCACACAATACTACTTCAAAGAAATTACTTCAGAAGGTTCAGGTAAAGTGATTGGGTCCATTTTTGTTTTTCCCCATAAAACTGTATAAATTCCTATCTTCCTTGCTGCAAAATGGTATCTTCCTTCAGCTAAATTCAGGGTCATTCCTCTCAATATATCTATTCTAATGATATATTCAGGAATGTGTACAATAAGCACAGTATATTCTTTCTTAGGTAGTTGTCCAGTTTTCATCATTAATTTGACTTCTCTGACTGATATTTCAGCCCCTCCCAATCCTGTGATGGTAATAGGAGTTGCATGCTTGAACTTATCAGGATTCCCATAAATGGCTATTGTAGTATACGAATGTAATGGAAAACTTTTGTGCTATAAGAAATGAAGAGCAGTCAAACTTCATAACTTGGAAAGACTTATATAAACTGATGCTGAGTAAGGGGAACAGAAGCAGAACACTGAACACAATTACAGATACATTGTATCTGTGATGTCTGACTTTGATAGACTGGGCTCTCCTCAGCAATACAACATTATAACACAATTCCAAAGGATTCATGATGGAAAATGCTATCCACATCCAGAGAAAGAATTATGGAGTCTGAATGCAGTTTGAAGCGAACTACTAGCTCTCTCTTTCATTTTGTTTTGTTTCTTCTTCCTCGTTGTTCTTTCCAATGACTGTAATTTTTCTTTACAACTTGACAGATGTTTAATGTGAAGGTATATGTTGAAGCTATATCAGATTGCATGTCTCCATGGGGAGGGGGAGGGGAGGAAGAAAATTTGGAACTCAGAAACTTCTGGAACTGAATGTTGTAAACTAAAAGTAAATAAATTTTTAAAAATAAAAATATAAAATAAAAACAAAACAATCCTTGCCCTAAAGGAGTGTAAATTCTCCCTAGTGAGACACAACCAGTGTACATGTGAGGAAATAGATACAAACGTTATAGAAAACTATAGAAATACTTTCAAACAAATATACAATATCCAGAAGGAGTTTGAAACCCTGAGCATTTCTTCTGCCTCTTTCTTCAAAGACAACTTCTTCCACTGAGCTGTTTATCAGTTATTCCCAGGTACTCTCACAAGAAATAAATGAACTCACCTTTCTAGCTCTGTGATTCTAGGCTTTGCTCGGCTTGTTACAGAGCATCAAGCCCCTTACACTCCTTAAACCAAATTGATAAAACCAGAAACTATATCTTGTGACTGGTGACTAGGGAAATCAAGCAAAAATGAAAGGAAGTAGATAGTTTATCTCAGCCATAGCAATCTTGGCTTTCTTTATGATTTATTGGTATTGAATGCAGGAAAGCAGTATGAAAAAAGTAACAATTGGGCTCCTCTTCTCCCTCTGTTGTTCTCTTAGTTGTTCTCTTACACAGAAGTCCTGACAACCATCAGTTTCATTGGCACCTACTCAACCTCTATAAAGCTAATATGGCTAATGGGGAATTCCCCTGACCATGGATGCCAGCGATTACAGACAAATGGGCAACTTGTTATCTTCCAACTAATTGAACACTTTTCATAGATTCTAAACTAACCACAAGTTGTATAATGGTTGTAGTGAATAACAGAGTTTTTTTTTTTCTGGTTTATGATTCAAAAACAATCAACAAAGACTGAACTGCTTATAATTTAGTGTCTAAATTTCTCGGTCCCTAAAGATCCTCTACTTACAAGTCAAGTGCTATGTTTCTATGGTTCTTAATATTTTCTTGACTTTATTCATATTCACTTTCCCCATAGAAAAGTAGAATCAGACTGAAGAAGTGCATCCTAGGATTTAGACCTGGAAGGAAACTAGGATATCATTTGGTCCAAATACTTCTTTCTATAGGTGAAGAAGCAGAAACCCAGAATCTTAAGTGACTTGTCCAAGATCACACTTGCCCAGTATATAATATAAACAGTATGTGAACATGTTATCTGACTTTAAACAAATGACTCTTTCCCCCAGACAATACTGCTTTGTTAGTCCAGGAAGCATGTCCTACAGTTTTATATAGGACCTACTTGTCCCTGTAGTCATCCATACCCCCTGAAGATAGAAGCCTCCTGACACACAACCAGGGTGCATATCATGCACCTTGTGATGTTGATTCAGGGGATATAATGATAAAAGCATGAGCAGTACAGACACAATGAATGATTCCACTGATGGCCCCTGCTGAGTAACTAGGGAATCATTTCTGTAGCAGGCTTTGAGACAGATCTTTGCAGGCAGGGAAATATACTTAAAGACTGACTCACTGATTTTTTAGGAGATGGAGTAAAAAGGAGATATGGTCATCTGCTTCTCATGAAGTAAGAGGTTAGGAACTCTCACTGGAGTGATATCAGAGACAGGAAGAGAATTTTGAACTATGGACAGTGGGGACAGTATCACTGGAAGTGGCAATAATTGTGGAGTGCTATTGTGTGGTTGTTATGGTTGCAACAGCTTCTACATAGGTAGTAGCACTAGTACACAGTAATAATATTTTTATAATAATAATAATAACAGCAATAATTATACAAACTGGCCTTTATATTGTACTAGCTAGGTGCACATTAGATAGCATGTTGGACCTGGAGTCAGGAAAACTTGACTTCAACTCTGACCTAAGATACTTACTAGCTGGGTGACCCTGGGCAAGTCACTTAACCCTGTTTGCCTCAGTTTCCTCATCTATAAAACAAACTGGAGAAGGAAATGGCAAAATACTCCAGAATCTTTTATATGAACATGAAGAATTTTTCAGTCACAATTGAAAAGCAACTACACAACAATAACTACATAGGGTACTTTAAGGTTTTCAAAGCAATTTATAAACATTATGTAACTTTATCCTCAAAACAATCATGGGAAGTTGTAGCTATTATTTTCCTTATTTTAAAGAAAAGCCAACTGAGGCAGACAAAGATTAAGTGAATTTCCAAGGGTCATATACATAGCTAGTAAGTGTCTAAGGCTGGATTTGAACTCAAGTCTTCCTAATTCCAAATCCAGTTATGCTAGTCATGGAAGATGCAGATAGGGAGCTAGTCGGAGATAAACCTTGGTGTCTGGAGCCTTGGTATACTGTCACAGACAAGATATCTGTGAATAGATCACAAAAAGTGTGTGATCATTGGCCAATTTTCCTCTAGCTGAAAACTCAGACAGTTGATAAAGCTTAATTTTTCTGTTCCCTTTCCAACCCACCTTTGTTTTGTTTTTAAAAATTGTTTGTTTTAATTAGAAACAAAATAGGCCCATTTGGTATGAAAGATAGATCTGAATTGCTGTTAAGCTGAATTTTTTCTTGTTATTTCTGAACAGTAAAATATCTGTTCACAAATTCGAAGCAGCCAAAGAGAAGAATGTGTTTAGTATTGTATAACAAGATAGACAAAGGACCTATGTTAAAATCCTGGCACAAGCTTTCTCCTCAATAGGAGCAGAATCATATAAAGAAGGAAGCCTATGATTATAATTTTTTAAATAAACTTCCCCAAAAGAAAAACTAAACCAGATTCTGTGTTTCTGCCCTTTACCCCAGGCTGAAAATAAGTCTGAGTACATTTTGCAATTTGGGATAAAGTAGGGTTGTCCAGTCATTTCCATATTTCCTTCCCACTCACACCCTCAACCTCCCAATGCTCAGAGAAGTATTTTTTCATGTGCAGAGTTGAGTATGGTAAATGGAAAGTAATAACTGACCAGAGAAGGAGAAAAGATATGGTGGGACTTGGCCAATAAGGCCCACATTCCAAATATGGCATGTATCCCACACTTTACCTCTACACCTACAGCCAGACAGCACAAATTCCCTCAAGGAATTTAACTGCCAAGGGCAGTCGGGGGGGGGGGGTCTATTCTGCCACACAGAGTTATTATTTGGGCTGTAGGAGGATAAAGTCCCGGATAAATGTCATCATATCTAACTCACCAAATCCACATCTATTCTGGTGAAATGCCATTGATGTCAAAAGTGACATGGTGGGTGAAAATAAGCTACAAAAGAACAGCCTATGTTTTAATGGTTTCCCAGCAAGGAAACAGCTAGCTAGGTCTGGGGGAAGATTGGGACTTAGCATTTGATTGACTTTATCCTCTTACATTTTAATTGCTATTTTTCCTCCCCTTAATGAAGTGACTTGATTTCAGGATGTGTAAAAGTCCCTGTCAGTTACTCTAAATAATACTGATCTCACTGAGAAATATAGGGGTTCATTGGGTTGAGGGGGAAGCAGATGGTGGGAGAGGAACTCTCAGTGTTCCGTTAATAATCTACTCTCTGAGGGAAATAAAACTACTTTTTCAAACCATGGGTTCTTTGTCTGGTATCCACAGAGGTCTGTGGATAGATTTTTCAGGGGATCCATAAACTTGAGTGAAACAATCTTAATTAAAAAAAAATCAACCTCTAATTGCAACTTAGCATTTCATTTGTTTATTAATAGAACAACAAACATTATTCTAAGAAAACTTCATCAAGATTACCAAAAAAAGCACATGAAGCCAAAAAGATTAAGAACATCTAAAAGGATATGATGAGCTAATTATTTTATATACTGTTGTTATTGTTGTTGCTAAAACCAGTAGCTATAGCCACTTTTTTGTCCCCCCCACCCCCAATGCTTAGAATCCCTAAATTACTGTACAACCCTGTCAGGGGAGAAGGAGCAGGGTAAAGTGTGAAGTTAGAGGTAGTTATCTCAATGCTATACTCTAGGGAGTAGGCTACTTTTATCTATCTTCTCATTGTATCTTGTCATTTCCTTAAAACTTTAAGATGGTAGAACTAGAAGTTTTAGAGATCATTTAGTTCTCTTTATTAATATTATTGTTTTAACATTACCAATTTCAAGTTCCTTAAGCATATTCTGAAGTCACTAATGAGATTCATGACGAGTAATTCCCATGTACTGATCCTGGGGTAAGCAGCTTAGATCAGTGATTCTCAAAATGTCGCCCAAGACCCTTCTCTGAAAAGTTTCTAGAACTCTACAAGGTCAAAGCTATGTTTATAATAATATTGACATTATTTTCTTATTAAAATCACCTTCCCTTTCCCAAAAACAAATTTGTGTAAATCTGAACTTTCTCCATATACGTCAAGGAAATCTATATTTACACACTCATATATGCATATATACTCATATATATGCATATATGTGTGTATGTATGTGTATATGTACATACACATACAAACACACACACACACACACACACACACACACACACACATATATATATATATATATATATATAATAAGGGTTATGGGATTTAAAGATCTTCCATGGCCCTTGAATCTGCTGACATAGCAGGAAGGGGTGGGGCAAGAGGAAGCAAAGATGAGTTAGAGTGCTGGCTGTGGCTGAAAGTGAGGCAGCAGCGGGCAGCAGCGGGGAAGAGGCCTGGACTCTTGTTTTTGAGGCAGCCAGAATTTCTGCTAAGGACTCCTGCTGAGGACTGCCAGGGACAGGAACTGCGCGGTGCCAGAGCTGCTGGGAGCACGCTTCCTGGACCCTGAGCAGTTGCCATGAGTGGGGAGAGGAGGACCTTTGCTTGAGGTAGCCTGTTCTGTTTTGAAGACTTGAGAATGTGGGAGTTTACAACATTAACTACATGTGCCAACTTCATGACTACTGTGATGGCTTTGACTTTCTGATTTTGGGACTCAGTTGTCTGGTATTTGAATAAATACTCTTGCTTTATTCCCCATGTAGAGAGCATGGTATGTTTTTTGATTAATGACCATATCAGCATATTTATAATTGCAGTAGACATTGTGAATATATATATATATATATAAACAGAAGCAAATATAAGAATACAACTTTCTTCTATTGGCCCCAAATTTAAAAGATATCCAAAAATTGTGAAACAATGCCACTATTCACTAATTTATTGTTGAAAATAGTAATTTTTTATAAAATAATTTATGTAAATGTGCAATGGATTAATTATCTTTTAAATGAATTGATTAAGAAAAGATTTTATAATGTATTCATTTCAAGTTTTAACACACTGATATGACTCAAATTAACAAAAATTCTTTGGGGTTCCTCAAAAATTTTTTAGATTTTAAAGAGATCCAGAGACCAAAATGTGTGAGAATTGCTGCTCTAATTTGGGCCTTAATTAAGCTTTCTAAACTGAAACATAGAGAACAGAGAAAGGAAAAAGAGGTATACTGGGCTGAGAAGAAGCCCATCTGAGCTTTATAGAGGAAGAGGACTACCTAATAGTTTCCTATTTTAAATAATTATTAAATGTACTAAGTTGGCTATAAATCTTTGTTGGTTCTAGCAAGTTAAAGACTGCAAATGCTTTCAGTACCTTCTAGATTCTGTGTCCTAGGGAAAAGTCTTCATTGCCAGTCTTTGGTTATGTCATTGATCTCTTGTGTAACAAAATTGACTGTTAACAATCACAGAAACAGTTAAAATGGGAAGAAAGTTTTCCATCACTCTGATTTTTTTTTACCCATGAAACAATGAAAATCAAGCTGGAAAAAGAGAATTTGCATGCTTTAGTGGAAAAAGCAGTGATTTAGAAATCAAAAGACCTATATGATTCTGATACTCACCTTTCCCATCTATAGAATTGAGAAAGGAATATTTATTTTACCTAATTCCCAGGCTGATGTGGGAAAAGTGCTTAGTAAATTATCAAACATTATGTATATACATACATACCTTATGTATATGCATGTAAGCAGATATGTATACACATGCATTACATATATGTGGTCAGATATCAGAACATCATTTTCTTCTTATATATTAACA
>NW_027185791.1:9664683-9704977 GCF_028583685.1 Petaurus breviceps papuanus | reverse complement strand
GGAAGGAAGGAAGGAAGGAAGGAAGGAAGGAAGGAAGGAAGGAAGGAAGGAAGGAAGGAAGGAAATAAAGACTAAGTTTCATCAATGATAATAAAAATTTCCTTCAAAATTTAATTAGATGTTTCTATAAGAAAATATCTATAAAGTTATTTAAATAATTACATATATGGATCATAACTTTTTGTTATTTTACCCAGTAACATTCATTATGGATAGTTTGGTTTAGTGGAAAAATCTGTTTCTATTGCAACTAAATCCTTGAAGCAATGGTTAAGAATAAGTATCCATTTTGATGGGACAGGAGCATTTTCATATATTGATAGTGCATTCTCATCAGTAATGAAATGGATATGGGTCTCTGAGGAAAAAATTCTGGAATCATCATGGACTGATCTGCTTTCCCCAGTGCTTAAGGATTTTTAAGGAGCTAAATGCATCACAGTATTACTAGGAGATGAATTATGCAGAACCTTTGACAGACAACATTTATAATCCCTTCTTTAAAAATCTCCCAAATTTCCCAATTCCTTCTTTGATTATGTGGCAGTTATGCTCAAAATAAGTAACTTTTCGAATGTTTTAAAACACATACATATGGATTGAATAAAATTAATATCTTTACTTTTACAGAAATCATTCCAGGACCATATTTGCCAGTGAAATGTATTTAAGATACTGTCAGCTCTTTCACTATAAACTCTATTTTCAGAGCTTTATAACTTGGTCATAAATTCATTCCAGACTTAAATTCTGTACCACAGAAAATGTGTTTTACACTCTTTGAATAACCATTCTCTCTCCAGCTTTTTTTCTACCTTTCTTTTTTCCTTTAAAACCTTCACTTTACCCACATTAAAAGTTGTGACATTAATCAGTCTGGCCATATCTAAAGTAAGAGCTGACACAATAGTTTTTATTCATAGAGTTGTGACTCTCCCTCCTTCCCTCTCCTTTTTCCTTTTGCTACCATAATAAACAAAATTGTAAGAATTTTTTATATCAAAATAAAAGTTGAAGGGGTTTATATCAAAGTAACTGTGGTGCCAAGCCTCAGCTCATCTGTATAGTTGCTGTCTGTGACTTTTATAGGCATTTCCAGGACAAAAGATCCCTTTCAAATGATTCATCTAAATCTTTTTAACATCAGTGGTAATTTATAAATGTGAAAGAGACTCTGTTCTAAAAATCAGCAAATGTCAATTGTTCAAAAGGAATAACTTTTTAGACCTCTACAATTCATGTAATTAAAGCATGAATAGGACCTAAGAAACCCAATAAACTAGGCTACTGGGAGTAAAGAATCACCTTTAACCTAAATCCATACTTGTAAGATGAAAATTTGCTAAATATTCTTCCTGCCAGTGATCTCTGTGAGCACCACAGAAGAGAATCTTAAGGCAGAATGTAACCTTAATGGGAGCCAGTAGATCTCAAATGGATGTCACAGTAATGTTATTGAATTTGGTAAATTTCAAGAGTTAACAAGGACTTCTCATAGCATTTTAATTTCAAAATTGTACATGGTAAATCCTGCCACTAAACTGGTTGATGCTGAAAAAAGTTCTGGCCGCTAAAAGTTCTTGGGACTGTCAAACAGTTCAACATCAAGAACTGATGTGATTTTATTAGTAGAAATTATATTAAAGAAGTATTATCATATGTTTTACCACTATACCTTAATGGCTTTGGGGTCTTTCCATGGGCCTTGTAGCTGAAACTTTCCATATGGATTTTCCCAACCTCTACCACCATTAGAATGTGAAATCTTTGATACAAGTACTATCATAACTTCCCTTTTGTATTCCCAGTCCTTACTTAGCACAGTATTTTGTACATAGTAAATGTTTAATTCATACATACATACGTATATGTGTACATACATACATACATTCATTCACTTATTCCATGGGAATTGTCATTTTGCTACAATGAAAGAGTAAAGAATTTTGAGTTAAGAGGATCACAGATACCTGGGTGACTTTGGACAAGTTATATAACCTCCATAGACCTATGAACTTGGAGTAGATGTATAATGTCTCTTCAAGCTTAAAATCTTTGATCCAAGATCGATAATCTAGAGACAGTTTGTAGTAATGGATAAAATATAACTAGAACCAAAAAGATATGAATGAAGTCCTTAATAAGGTATTTGCTACTGTATTTGAGTAATCTTGAACAAATCGCTTACCTTCTCTCAGAGGTATTTTACTTTCTAATGGCTGGTTAATTTGCACATATCTCCCGCCATCCTTCCCATCCTCTATTAGGTACTTTTGAAGGGAATAGCTCTAATTCTTCCATTTTTCTAAAAGCTCAATTATTTTTCAATGCTTAGGTTAAGACTTGAAGGATATGTTTATTTGTAAGGTGGCAACTGATATTCTTTTTCAGAATTACTTCCCAATTTTTTCTCTTGATTTCTTCTAAATATGAAATATTTTTTTTCTATTCTCGTTGATTCATCTTGGAGTATGAAACTGTTGTTATTTCTGTCATTAATTTTCTTTGCTCTCTGAAAAAAAATTGGTTTTTGATTTTATAATTCTGAAGCTTCTGTATAATGTCTCCTGTGAGTGAAACTTCTATTTGTGCTTTCTAATTTTCAATATTTCAGGAAAACATTTTCCCATATATTTGTATATGGTACTTTTCCATCATATTTTTTATTTTGTTTTTTTCCTGAAAGTTATAATACTTTGAATTCCCTTTCATATTTAAGCTTTCACTCCTGAGATTTGGCTTTGTTGATTTCTTGTGTGTTTTTTTAGTCAGGTTGGAATTTGATTTTGTGTGATTAACTTTGTTTCTGCCTTATTTTTACAATCACATTCTATTTTTTCCTTTCTATATAACCTACTGTTTTGGAGATTGTTCTTGCTTTTTTGTTTTATTTTGTTTTGTTTTTTTCTGAATTTGAAAGCCTCTTATTAGATTTAGTGATTTTGTTCATAAAACTTAGATGTCTGTACCTAGCTTTAAAAAAATTTTTCACAATGTTTTTATTGCTCTTCTGAATTACTGTGACAGTTTTTGAAGTTGCTCTATTGTCAGTTCAGGGAATGTAAAAACATATGTTATAGTAATTTTTATCTTTTTCATGGAACTTAGACTCCTTTTTCTTTGTTGCAACGTACTTGGTCATTCAATTTATTAATTTTTTTCATATGTATATTCATTTTAGCTTTTGTGTGTCATCAGTTACTTTGCTATTTCTAAAATATTTGTGCTGTAAAGCTCTTCTTACTATTAATTATTTCCCTTTTTTAGATCTACTGTGACCTTCCTGTAGCCTTTGCTGGGTACTCTGTTTTCTTAAGTCACTAGAACTGGAAGATGTCTATGGGGCTCAAAGTCTGAATCATCCATATGGACATTGTGACAGGTAGATACCAAGAGGCCATTATAGTAGGACTATTTTCTACCTTCCCTAAATGGAATGCTTCTGTTTTCCACCCTTCCCTAAATGAGTCTGAATTTCTTCTGAATCCAGTCTGAGCACAGTGGACTGGTGGAGGAAAGAATAAAATGTCTTCATTGCTATAAAAGCAAAGATTGAGGGTCTCCAAGGTCACTATCAAAAGCTCTTATATTTATGACAATTTATCACCTTTATCTCAAGACTTCAAATGATTGCCAGTTTCTTTAGAGTATGACATTGTTATAACAAATATCACATTTCTGAGTCCCTATGTCCTCCCCATTCATATTCCCTGGATTCCACAATTGTTTAAAATCACCTTTCTTTCTCTTGAGTCTTAAGGCTAGGCAGTTTCTCAGACCTATGCCTTAGGAATTATGTCCCTTCCCACACCCTCTCAAGGAGCTAATTCACATATCTATGCTTAAAACTGCAAAGATGAATATCATGCCTCCCTGGATCAGTTAAGCTATTAGCTATAGGGGGTAGGGTAGAGGGTATTGATGAATGAGTTACTTTTTATTCAACAATCACCTTGAAGTGGGTACTTTCCAGTTTTCTTTTATAATTATATTTTCTTCATGTTGTTTTTATCAGTTCACTCTATGTGATAGAGGAGGAGATATATCATTTTCCCAAGATCCCTTTCCAAATCACTTTTCTGGTTTTATATCATCTTAATCCCTTTCCTGAAACCTACATTGCAGTCAAACCAGACTACATCCTACTCCTTTTCCTCTGCCAATAATGGGAAGCCAGGTGGTGTAATGCTTCACCCTTTACCCAAAGACGAAGAGACCCTTCTGTTGTGGACTTACACACAAGGTGACCTGGTTCCATTCTGCCTCCTAATGACCTTGGCTTATTTCTAGGATCCTCCCCAAAATGTGAGACTGTAAAACTATTCAATTTAAAATAATAAGAATAAAGTATAGGAGAGTTTATTTCTTTATTTAAATATTTTAGGATTTTCCCAATTACCTGTAAAAACTATTTTGATCATTTTTAATATAATTCTCTTCCATCTCCCCTTCCCTCCCCCATTATTGATAAGGCAAGCAATTTGATAAAGGTTATGCATGTGTAGTCATGCAAACATATTTCCATATTATTCACATTATAAAGGAAGGAACAGACAAATGAAAGAAAAATGAAGGAAAATAATAGTATGCATCAATCTTTATTCAGATTCCTTCAGTTTTTTCTATGGAGATGGATAACATTTTTCATTATTGGTCCTTTGGAATGGTCTGAGATTTTTGTATTAGTGGAAATAGCTAAATCATTCATAGTACAATAGGCTACTACCATGTACAATGTTCTCTTGGTTCTGCTCCCTTCACTTTGCATCAGTTCAAATGTCTTCTCAGGCTCTTTTTGTTAAAGCATTCTTCTAATAATTTCTTATACCTCAGTAGTATTCCATCACAATAGCATAGCACAACTTGTTCAGTCATTCCCCAATTGATGTCATTCACGTGATTTCCAATTCTCCGCTACCACCAAAAGAGCTGCTATAAATATTTTTTTACTTTTTCAAAATCTCTTTTTGATATAGATCTAGAATAGTATTTCTGGGTTAAAGAAAATCCACAGTTTTATGGTCCTTTGGACATAGTTTTAAAGTGCTCTTTAGAATGGTTGGATCATAGGGACAGTTTATTTCTTTCACACAAAAGATATGTGATCATAATAGTCTCACAGATGCACATTGATGAACAATGAAAACATGTACAGTAATTCTTTTTTTTACTTGTTCAGGAGACTAAAACTTTAAACCACCACAATAAAACACTACAGCAGATCAGGATTTCCCTGATTTGGGTTCCACGATGTTAAAACAATTCCAAATAGATCCTTGACTTCTGGAAACATCAGTGCTAGAGCTGAGCCCCTCCCCTTTTCAGTGATATCTTCTCTGATGTAGAAACTCCCCCTGTTTCCAGATAGCTCAAACCAAGAGAAATAGGTCTCAGTATTTCTCAAACACCTAAGGTTAGATAGGTCCACTTTGGATAACTGCTTGGCAACCTCTTCTCAATGAAGGAAACATAAAGCAGAAAAAAAGTAAGTGATTTATGGGCCTTTCCTAGGCAGCACTGATAGTACATTTGTGTTATTCATACAGTTGTCTTATAACAGTTTTTATTTGTGGAAAACCACAATCAGGAATTTTATCATTTCCTTTTTGTAATTTCACTGCCCTGAATTATCTTTTCTTTTTCAGACCTACAATGTTTTTGAGGTAGGAAATTCCAAAGCATGTAACAACTTTTCTGGGATTGATTTTCTCAATGTTTCTTGTGGTTACTGAGAAATTCTGACTTATTTCAGAGGACAAAGAAGAAGCATGCCACCCATCTCCTGAAATAAATTGGAAAATCAAGATGTCAAGTGAGACATATCTATGCAGAGGTGCCCAATATATGGATTTCTGTTTGTTTGTTTAAGCATATAACATACAAGCTTTTTTTTTTAATTGTGAAAGGAAAGAGGAATTGAAGAGAGGACTCTTTATTTCCCCCCTCTCTTCCACCAAAAAAAGAATAGAATGAAGACTGGAAGGAATCACAATAAAGCAGGATAATTCTGAAAGTTATATATTGAATTTATTAATATTTTTTAAAAGGAAGGACAGGTCTGCATCATAGAGATCTCTTAATTTAAGCATAAATCCCTCTGTTCTATAGTGTATATGAAAGTGCTTGAATTATGTATTATTTTTAATTTCAGAATAAAAAGAAAAAATAATTTTTTTAAAAGTATTGATCATTTATACTGTAGGTTGAGTAAAAACAAGAAAGGCTAAAAAAAATCATCACGTGGAAGGGGCAGAGTCCAGATGACAGAATCAAAGCAGGAGCTTGCTTGAACTTATCTCTCAAGCACCTCCAATACCTGTAAAAAATAACTCTAAACAAATTTTAGATCTATAGAATCCACAAAATTTACAGAGTGAAACACATCTCCAGCCGAAGCCAGCCTGGCAGGCCAACAGGAAGAGTCTATCACACTGGGTTGGGAGCAAAACATAGTCTCTCAAGGGCTACACTGGCACATACCAGATGAAGCAGACCTTAGGGAACTCACTCATTGGCAGCTGTGTAGGTTTCTAGACTTTGTAACCCAAAACACAAAAGACAAAATGAAAAAGTCAGTGGGGAAAAACTTTTGAAGCAGGGTGAGAGAAAAGCACAGTCAAACCCCAGTCCAGAGGTAGCAGAGGTGACTATGGGGGCTGCTGCAGCAGCGACTGCAGTTAGAGAGTTAGCTACTTCCAGAGCTTCAGGCCCAGAGATGGTGGGGGGACTAAGCAGCTGAGCAGAGGGAAATTGCAGGAATCTCTTAGCTGGTGCTGAAGCAGGATTCTCTTACTTTCTCCTGCTTGGATGTGTCACCATCTTGGGTGGTGGCCCTGGAATGAGAAGAAACACTGATGTGGCAGGGATTAGGCTGGCTGTGGAGAGGGAATCCTCCTCTCACTTCTGAGTCAGGTGCCTAGAAGTAGTTCTGACAACAGCTGCACAAAACCCAAGAAATTTGGGACAGAGAATTCTCCATTCTTGAAGCAGAGTTCTACCTAGGCCAGGTGTTCAAAAGTCAAGTAACTGGTTGGGAAAAATGAGAAAACACAGGAAAAGAGATAAGACTATAAAATCTTTCTTTGGTGACAAAGATGATCAAAATATAGAACCAGAGTAAAACAACCAAGTCAAAACACCTGCATCAAAAGCATACAAGAAAAATATGAATTCATCTCAGGACATGGAAGACCTCAAAAAGGATTTTGAAAATTAAGTAAGAGAAGTAGAGGAAAAGTTCGGAAGAGAAATGAGAATGATGCAATAAAATCATGAAAAATGATTCAACAACTTGCTAAAGGAGACACAAAAAATACTGAAGAAAATAACAACTTAAACCTAGACCAACCCAAATGGCAAAGGATGTCTAAAAAAATCAATGAGGATAAGAATGCCTTAAAAAGCAGAATTGGCCAAATGGAAAAGAAAGTTCAAAAGCTCACTTGAGATAATAATTTCTTAAAAATTAGAATGGAGCAAATGGAAGCTAATGACTTTATGAGAAATCAAGATATTATAAAACAGGTCCAAAAGAATAAAATAATAGAAGGTAATATAAAATATCTCATCAGAAAAACCACTGATGTGGAAAATAGATTCAGGAAAGTAATTTAAAAATGATTGAACTACCTGAAAGCCATGATCAAAAAAAGAATCTAGACATCATCTTTCAAGAAATTATCAAGAAAAAATGCCCTGATATTCTAGAACCAGAGGGGAAAATAGAAATCGAAAGAATCCACCTATAATATCCTCTTGAGAAAGATTCCCCAAAGAAAACTAGGAATATTACAGCCAAATTTCAGAGTTCCCAGGTAAGGGGAAAACACTACAAGCAGTCAGGAAGAAACAATTCGAGTACTGTGGAAACACAATTAGGATGACACAAAATCTATCACCTTTTACATTAAGTTGTCAAAGGGCTTGGAATAAGGTTCTGAAGGTCAAAGGAGCTAGGATTAAAACCAAGAACCATCTACTCAGCAAAACTAAGTAAAATACTTCATGGGAAAATATGGACATTCTATGAAATGGAGGACTTTCAAGGATTCTTGATGAAAAGACCAGAGATGAACAGAAAATTTGACTTTCAAATACAACAAACGAGAAGTGTGAAAAGGTAAAGAGAAAAGAGAAATCCCAAGGAACTTATTAAGTTGAACTGTTTACATTCCTACATGGAAAGACAATATTGCAACTCGTGAGACTTTTCTCAGTTTTAGGATAGTTGAAGAGAATATGTATATGTGTATATATATATGTATATATATACATATATATATGCATACATAGAAAGCACAGGGTGAGTTAAATATGAAGGGATGCTATATTAAAAAGTAAAATTTAGAGGCTAGAGGGGAATATCTTGGGAGAAGAAGAAAGGAAGAGATGAATAAGGTTTATTATCTCACATAAAATAGGCAAGAGAAAACTGTTACAGTGGAGGGGAAGAGCAGGAAGTTGAAAAGGCTCAAGTCATCCTTATTCTATAACATACACACTCAATTGTATATCTTAACCTTCTGGAAAGTAGGGGGGAAGGGATAAATAGTGGAAATGATAGAATGGAGGAGAAATTGGGGAGGAGGTAATCAGAAGCAAACATTTTTTTTAATTGTACAGCATCAAAGGAGCAAATAGAATAAATGGAGGGCTGGATAGGATGGAGGAAATTACATTTACTAAGTCAAGATATGACTACTGTGGGAATGTTTTGCACAACTAAACATGTATAACTTATATTGAATTGCTTCTCTTCTCAATGGGGGTAGGTGAAGAGGGAAGAAGGGAGAGAATATGGAACACAATATTTTAAGAACAAATGTAAAAAAATAATTGTTTTTATATGTAACTGGGAAATAAGATGTACAGGGAATCAGGAATAGAAATCCATCTTGCCCTACAAGAAATTAAGGGGAAAGGGAATAAAGGGAGGGGATTAGGGGATATAAAAGAGGGAATATAGGGAGAAGGTGTAATCAGTATTCTTGAAATTTCGAGTTGCAGGGCTGGGGAGAAATGTGGAGAAAATCTGGAGTTCAAAATCTTGTGGAGATTAATTCTAAAATTAAAAAGAAAATAATCACCTGGAGGCCAAACTTTTGCCAAGAAACCTCTTTGAATACAGATAGTTTTCAAATAAAAGACATACATTAGCCAGAGTCAGCACTTGAATGTTCCCCAGCTTGACAGAATCTACCAGGGCTTTACTCCATTGGTATACCCAGGGCTACTTATGTGAAGTGATGAAACACTGCAGTGCAACCTTAGGAGGGATGCTGACAATAAAGGACTTCTTGGTTGTATTTATATGGCATGTTTTTTTTTAATTTTCAAAGTGTTATCACATACAGTTTTTCATTTAATCCTAAACACACACACACACACACACAACTTTGAGGTAGCTAAGTAGGGCATTTAAGATTATTCCCATTTTACAGCTATTTCAAAGATTTAAGATAACTCAGATGAAAGTTTTCCAATAAAGTTTCCTATGTTTTCTCATTTCAGGTGAGCTAAACTCAGAGATGTTCATGGGACATTTATAGTGACCAGGCACTAATGAGAATTACAAGGGGGAAAGGAACTAGCCAGTATTTTGTGTATTTAATAAGAATATAAGACAATTCATATCTGAAAGAGTAATATTCCTTTATTAGTACCTTCATTCCTGTCATTACAGTTATCAGTTTCCTCATTTCTTACAACACAATATCATTTCATTTCATTCATATACCATAACCCATTCAGTCATTGCTCAATCTATGGGCACCCTTTTAAATTCTGTTTGTTTGTTTTTGCTACTTGAAGAAGTGCTGCTGTAAATATTTTCATACATATAGAACCTTTCCTCTGTCTTTGACATCTTTTCCACATAGGTCTGCAATTATTATAGCTCAATAAAAGGGTATGCACCATTTAGCAACTGTGCTTGCATAATGTTTGTACCCATTCATGGGTCTATTGACAGTGCATCAATGTGTCCTTTTCCCCACACCCCCTCTTATATTTATAATTTTCTTTTTCTATCATCTTTGACACTCCAATGATTGTGAGGTGGAATGTCATAATTGCTTTAATTTGAACATTTGTAGCATTGTAGAGTTAGTTAAGATTTAACAGGATTTACTTGATTTTATCTAATTATCCCTCTATTATATAAAGCCTCATTTATCAAAAAAAAGAACTCAAAAGAAAGATTATTTTGACAATTATGGAAGCTAGAACTATTCTTAAAACTTTAACTTTTACATCTATTTTTTCAGTCATATGTGTATATTTCTGTCAATGTATTACCAGCCCAACTCATATTCACTGAATATATAAAAAACACAAAGAAATCCTCTTCACTGTTCAAATTGAAGAACTTAAATGGAAAAATAAAGAGATCTATCCCCATTTCTTTCACAGACATGTATTTTTCCTTCTCTAAAATGTCCATCTTTTCATAAACAAGTCTACTTTCTGGCTTCTTCCCAGCCTTTTAATAAGATTCATGCCAGACAAAGCGATGTCATTAATTTTCAAATTTCTTTCTTTCCTGTATGCAGCAAACTCCTGGGTGCAACTCTGAGTTCATACAAAAATTGAATACTAATTTAAATATTGAAAGAAAATGGTTTTATTATTTTCTCTGTGAAAAGAGAAAACACATGTTTAGAAGCTCTCTGTACTTAAAGGTATGAGGAAAAATTAATAGCATATTGTGGATGCATCTATGACCACTTTGAGATTTTTTATTCTCTTGAGGTCACTGCAGCTGAACACAAAGAATTCTATTGGGAGAAAATTGCTTTTCTTTCTCTGCATATTAGAGGAGCTTTGTCATCTAAAAAAACCCATACTTTTAACACTTTATCTATGATCTCATCAAAGTGGGATCTCTCTATAAGGGTACATGTTGCAGCCCATTCATACCTGCTCATTTAATGCAAGCTGCTGTACTCTGCATACAGCCTGCTTGTTTGAGCCTTTCCTCTAGGCTCCCTGATATTGGATGTGTACAGATGTATATCCCCCAAAATGATCAAAAGAAAAGAAGATCCACATGTATGAAAATATTTATAGCAGCTTTTTTGTGGTGGCAAAGAATTGGAAACTGAAAGGATGTCCAACAATTGGGAATGACTGAAAAATTTGTAGTACGTAATTGTGATGGAATACTATTTTGCTTTAAGAAATGAGGAAGTTTCAGAAAAACTTAGGAAGACTTATATGACTAAGAAAAAAAGTGAAGTGAGAAGGTCTAGAAGAAAAAAAATATATATATATATATACATAGTAATAACAATATGGCTTGGTGGGCTTAAAGCACTGGGCTTAAAGTCAGGAAGACCTGACTTCAAACCTGGCCTCAGACACTTACTAGCTGTGTGACACTGGACAAGTAACTTAACCTATTTGCCTTAACCTACTAGAGAAGGAAATGGCAAACTGCTCCAGTATCTTTGTGAAGAAAACTTAGTGGATAGGATGGTCCACAAAGTCAGAAAGAGTTAGACACAACTGAACGAGTGAAGAAAAACAACAGTAATACCATAATGATAATCAACTGTAAAAGACTTAGAAACTTTGATCAATACAATGATCTGTGACAGTTCCCAAGACCTCATGGTGAAAATTCCTTTAGATAGAGAATTAATGAACTCTGAGTATATATGAATTTTTTTCCCTTTCTTTATTTTTGCTTCCTCTAAAATATGGTTAATGTAGAAATATGTTTTGCTTTATACTATATAGATCTACTCATAGAAATATATATGTATTTGTATACATTATGAGTATCATATTTCTTGCCTTATCAATGGATGGGGGAAGCAGAAAGAGGGAGAAAATTTAAAGCTGAAAAGAAAAGTGAAAAAAAGAAAAATAAATGTAAAAAGAGGGTGAAAAGGATATATGACAAATATACAATGACAATTAGTCACTGCTTCTCCTGCCATCCTTTAACATGCCCTGCCCCCAAATCATATCTTTTCTAGTCAAATATCTCCATGAAATCTTGAGGCTGCTACACATATGCATTTTTTGTTTGTGGAATACTGTAGTCTACTATTAACCACAGTTTATCCCTCCATTTCCCTCTGGATTACCCAAATTTGATTTTTCAGAAATTGTAGTATGTCATGATGTATAGGCAGAAAGCATCACCAAAAGAATATGTACTAAAAAAGTGTTACTTTTTTAAAATTATTTTTGGGGGGAAGAGATCAGTGACATTAAGATCACTGCAAAATTCCCAAATACTCTTTAGCAAAATCACTTTGTTCTATTTAATGCTCACCCAAACTATATATGTATGTAAAACATAGACTGAAATTTGAGAATTGATGTACAAGTACTAAGAGCTATCTAATATCTTATTTCATTTAGCTCAATACTTTTATGCCATAGGGCAATGGTAATCCTTTTTTAATACTTAATTTATTTTTCCTTAACAGCATTTACTTCTATAAGTTTTAAATTTTTCCCTCCCCTTCTTCCTCCCTCCCCAAGGTGCCCTGCAATCTGATATAGACTCTACATATACAGTCCTGTTAAACATATTTTCACGTTAGTAAAGTTGTATAGAAGAGTTATTTAAAAAGTGAAAAATCTGGAGAAAGGAAAAAACAAAACAAAACAAAAAGAAAATAATCTACTTCACTCGGCTTTCAGACTTTATAATTCTCTGGATATGGATTGAGTTTTTCATCATAAGGTCTTTGGAATTATTTTAGGTCTTTGCATTGCTGAGAAGGACTGAATCTATCAAAATCAGTCAACATACACTGTGGCTGTTACTGTGTACAATGTTCTTCTGGTCCTGCTCATGTTACTCAGTATCAGTTCATACAAATCTTTCCAGGTTTTTCTGAAGTCCACCTATTCATCATTTCTTATAACACAAAAATATTCCATCACATTCATATACCAAAATTTGCTTAGCCATTCCTCAATTGATGGGCATCTCCTCAATTTCCAGTTCTTGTTCACCACAAAGAGAGATGCTATGCTTATTTTTGTACACATGGGTCTTTTTCTGATTTTTATCATCTCTTAGGGATACAGCCCTAGAAGGACTGGGTCAAAGAATATGCACATTTTGTAGCCCTTTGGGCATAGTTCCAAATTCCTCTCCAGAATGACCACATACGCTCACAGCTTCACCAACAATGAATTAGTGTTCTAACTTTCCCACATCTTCTCCAACTTTTATCATTTTCCTGTTTTGTTATGTTAGCCACTCTAATACATGTGATATGGTACTTCAGAGTTCTTTTCATTTGTATTTCTCTAATCATTAGTTATTTAGAACATTTTTTCTTATGACTGTAGATACCTTTAATATCTTCCTCTGAAGAGTGCCTTTCCATATCCTTTGACTATTTATCATTTGGAGAATGACTTGTATTCTTGCAAATTTGACTCGGTTCTCTATATATTTTAGAAATGAAACCTTTATGAGAGATGCTAGTTGTAAAAATTCTTCCCAAGTTTTCTGCTTCCCTCCTAATCTTGTTATATTGTCTTTGTTGTAAAAACCTTTCCAATTTAATGTAATCAAAATTATTCATTTTTCATTTCATAATGTTCTCTGTCTCTTTTTTGGTCATAAATGCCTCCATTGTCCATAAATCTGACAGAAAAAAAAATTCCTTGCTACCTTTGTTTATAGTTTCGTCCTTTATATCTAAATTGCATATCCATTTGGACTTTATTTTTGTATATGGTGTCAGATGTTGGTCTATGTGTAATTTCTGCCTTATTGTTTTCCCGGTATTTTTTTCAAATAGTGACTTCTTATCCCAGAAGCTGGAGTCTTTCAGTTTATGAGACAGGAGATTGCTATAATCACAGACTACTGCATCTTGTGCACCTAATATTTTTCAACTGATCTACCTATCTATTTCTTAGCCAGTACAAAGTAGTTTTGTTGATTGTTGCTTTATAATACAATTTAAGATCTGGTATGGTTAGACCATGTTTCTTAGCATTTCTTTTCATTAATTCCCTTGATAGTCTGGCCTTTTGTTCTTCCATATGAATTTTGATAATATTTTTCTTCCTCTATAAAATAATTATTTTGTAATTTGGTATGGCATGGAATAAGCAAATTAATTTTAAAAGAATTGATGTTTTTATTATATTAGCTCAGTTTACCCATAAACAAATGATGTTTTTCTCCAATTATTTACATCTGACTTTATTTGTGAGAAAAATGATTTTTATTGTGTTCATATAGTCCTTGGGTTTTTTTAAGAGGATAGATTCCCAAATATTTTATAGTTTCTACAGTAACTTTAAATGGAATTCCCCTTTCTATCTCTTGCTTTTGGACTTTGTTAGTGATCTATACAAATGCCGAGCATTTATGTGGGTTTACTTAATATCCTGAAACTTTGCTAAACTTGCTTATTTCAAGTAGTTTTTACTTGATTCTCTAGGATTTTCTGAGTATATCATCCTATCATCTGCAAAGAGTGATACCTTTGTTTTTCCCTTGAGTATTCTAAATCTTTCAATTTATTTTCCTTTTCTTATGTCTACAGCTAATGTTTCTAGTACCATATTGAATAACAGTTTTTTACCACTGATCTTATTGGAAATGGTTCTGGCTTATCCCCATTCCATATAATGCTTGCTGATGTTTTAGGTAGATGCTACTTATCATTTTAAGGAAGTTTCCATTTATTCTCGTCTCCAGTGTTTTCAACATAAATGGGCATTGTATTGTGTCAAAAGCTGTTTCTGCATCTATTAAGATAATCATAAGGTTTCTCTTAGTTTTGTTGTTGATATGATCAGTTATTCTGATAGTTTTCCTAAAAATCCTAGCTGATCAAAGTGAATTATTCTCATGATAAATTGCTGTATTCATTTTGCTAATATTTTATTTAAAATGTTTGGATCTGTTTCCAATAAAGAAATTGTTCTATAATTTTATTTCTCTGTTTTGGCTTATCCTGATTTAGGTATCAGTATGATATTTGTATCATAAAAAGAATTTGGTAAGGTTCCTTCTCTGCTAATTTTCCTAAATAGCCTATATAGTATTAAAATTAATTGTTCTTAAATATTTGATAGAATTAGCTTGAAAATTCATCTGGCCCAAGATTTTTCCTAGAGTGTTCATTGATGACTTGTTTAATTTTTCTGAGATAGGTTTCTTTAAGTATTTTACTTCCTCTTCTATTAATCTGAGTAATTTATATCATGGTAGATATTCATCCATTTCACTAAGATTGTAAAATTTATTCTCATACAATTGGGCAAAATAATTACTAATTAATGTTTTAATTTTTTCTTTATTGAAGGTGAATTCACCCTTTTCTTTCTGATACTGGTGATTTGCTTTTCTTCTTTCATTTTTAAATCAAATTGACCAGAAATTTGTTAATTTTATTGTTTATTTTTCATAAAGCCATCACTTAGTTTTAAATGTTAGTTCAATAGTTTTCTTTATTTCAAATTTATTAATCCCTCTTTATTTTTCAGCATTTCTAATTTGGTATTTAATTGGGGATTTTCAATTTGTTCTTTTTCTAGCTTTTTCAGTTGCATGCAACCCATTCATTGGTTTTCTCTTTCTCTATTTTATTCATGTAAGCATTCAGAGACATAAAACTTCCCCCTAGAACGACTATAAGGTCATCCCATAAAATGTGGTTTGTTACCTCATTATTTTCATTCTCTTGAATGAAGTTATTGATAGTTTCTGTGATGTGTTGTTTGACCCTCTCATTCTTTAGGATTAAATTATTTAGTTCCATTAACTTTTTGTCTATTTTTCCATGGCAATTCGTTACGTAAAATTTTTATTGCATCATGATCTGAAAAGAATGAATTTAATATATCAGCCTTTCTGCACTGGATTGTGCAGTTTTTATGCCTTGGTACGTGATCAATTTTGATTATGTGCCATGTACCACTGAGAAAAAGTTATACTCCTTTCTATCCTAATTCAATTTTCTCCAGAGGTCTGCAAATCTACCTTTTCTAAAATTCTATTCATCTCCTTAATTTCTTTCTTGTTAAATTTAAGTTATATTTATCAAGTTTAGATAGGATTAGGTTGAGATCCCCCCACTAGTATAGTTTTTCTGTCTATTTCTTCCTGTAACTCCCTTAACTTCTCCTCTAAAAATTTGGATGCTATACAACTTGGTGCATACAAGTTTGGTAATATTACTCCATTTTCTATGATGCCATTTTGCAGGATATAGTTTCCTTCCATAAGTATTTTGATTAGATTTTTTTTTTGCTTTTACTTTGTCTGAGATTAGGATTTCTATACCTGCTTTTTCTTTAACTTCAGGTGAAGCATAATATGTTCTACTCCAGCCTTTTATCTTTTCCCTGTATGTATTCCCCTATTTCAAATGTGTTTCTTGTAAACAACATATTGTAGGATTATGTTTCCATTTTATGGACCAGTTCATCCCATTCATATTCACAGTTATGATTACTATCTGTGTCTTTCTCTCCATTCTATTTCATCACCAACACCACCACCTCTGTTTATGCTTTTATTTTGCCCTTCTCTCTTGCCCTTCTCAAAAGAGTTTTGCTTTTAACCACCAACTTCCTCAATCTTCCCTCCCTTCTAACAACCCCTACCTTTTCTTTCCCCTTTCTCCTCCTACTGTCTTTTGGGCAAGTAATATTTCTACACTTAACTGAGTATGCTATTCCCTCCTTGAACCACATCCAATGAGAGTAAAGTTCAAACAATGCAAATCTCCCTCCCTTCTTTCCCTCTAATATAATATGTTTTTGTCCTTCTTCATGTGACATAATTTACCTTTTTCTGCCTCTTCCTTTCCTCCTTTCCCATTATAATCCTTTTGTATCCCTTAATTAGGTATGTTATATAATCATCATATCAGATAATTTATATCCACACTCTCTATCTTTGAATATCCTTTTTATATGTCATAATAAATACACAATTTTAAAGAAATACAAGTATCATCTTCCCATATATGGATGTAAAGAGTTTGCCCTTATTGATTAACATGTTTTTTCTTTTATTTTTCTGTTTACTTTTTATGCCTCTCTTCAGTTCTGTATTTGAAGATTTAATTGTCCCTTGAACTCTGGCCTTTTCATCAGGAAAGTCTGAAAGTTGCCTACTTCATTAAATGTCCATATCCCCTGAAAGACCATGCTCAATTTTGCTGGGCAGTTGATTCTTGGTTTTACTGCAAGCTCCTTTGCCTTATGGAATATCATTTTCCAATATTTCCAAACTCTTAATGTAGAATCTGCAAGGACTTGCATGATCTTGTCTGTGATTCCATGAATTTGAATTGTTTCTTTCTGGCTTCTTGCACTATTTTCTCCTTAATTTCAGAATTCTGGAATTTGGCTTCAATATTCCTTGGTGTTTTCAGTTTGGTATGTCTTTCAGGATGTGACTGATGGATTTTTTTTCTATGACTATTTTACCCTCTGGTTCTAGGACCTCAGAGCAGTTTTCCTTGATGATATCTTGAAAATGTTATTCAAGCTCTTTTTTTATGCATCATGTCTCTCAGGTGGACCAATAATTCTTAAATTCTCTCTCCTATATCTATTTTCCAGGTCAATAGTTTTTGCAATGAGGTTTTTTTATATTTTCTTCTATTTTTTCATTCCTTAACTTTGTTTGACTGATTCTTGATGTCTCATAGAGTCATTACATTCCAAATGTCTAAGTCTAATTTTTAGAGAATTATTTTACTCAAGTAGCTTTTGTATTCCTTTTCCATTTTGTCAATTGTACTTTAAAGGAGTCTTTTTCTTCATTGTACTTTTTTTATTTTGTCGATTGTATTTTTAAATTTTCTTCTACCTCTCTTATTTTTAAAATCCTTTTTGAGCTCTTACAAGAAGGCTTTATTGACTTGAGACCAGTACATATTTTTCTTTTAGGTTTCAGATATATGTATATTGACCACATTGTCTTCCTCGAATTTTTTTTAATCTTCCTTGTCACCAAGATATTTCTCTATGAAAAGAAAAATTAAAAAATAAAGGGGCAGCTAGGTGGCACAGCAAATATAGCACTGGCCCTGGAATCAGGAGGACCTGAGTTCAAATTCAGCCTTAACACTTGAAAGTTACTAGCTGTGTTATGTTGGGCAAGTCACTTAACCCCAACTGCCTTTCTTTCCCTTCTCTGAAAAAAAATAGATATTTCTCTATGGTCACTGATTTTTTTTATTCTTCTTGTTCATGGTTTGTTTTTTTTTTGTCTTTTTTTGGCTTTTAAATCTGGACTGTACTTCTGTGGCCAAGGGGTTACAGTCCCTGACTTCTTGTGCTGTGGGCTAGGGTCCTGGTTAGCAGTTTTCTGTTCTGGAGCTTCAGGTGCTTGCAATTGTATGTTGTAGTGGTCTGGTATTTTACCTGGTGCTGAGCTGGAGGCAATGTGTACCTGGTGTTGGTGCTTGCCTGCTCCCCCATCCTGGGGCTCAGGATCTCCCTGTGGTCTGCTGAGGTGGAACCTGCTGCTGATCTGCTGGAATGCCTCCCATCCTGCACTGGTTCCCTTCAACCACAGAAAGAGGGAGCTTTCCCATTAATCCCCTAGTCTCCAAGCTAGACCTATAATACTACTATATTCTGTCTTTCTGCTTGCTACACTCTTCCAGAATTTTTCTTGTTGCAATATTATCTGGGTTTTTTAAATGTCAAGGTGGGGTGAGAGTGACTTACTGTCACCATCTTGTCTCCTGGAAGTTGAACTTCAAAAGGTAATCTTTATCAGCTTGATACATTTTTTTCTTTATTGCATGAATTGTTAGATTTACCACTTTTCAGCAATTAAAAGATTCATTTATGTCTCTAGGATTTAATTTAGTAAACACTGCTATCTACAAATAGGAGAATCTGGGTAACTTCACTATATATGGGGAATCTCTTTTTTATGATTTTAATTTTTACTGGACATCCTCCATGATAATAGCAAACATCTTCAGTGAGCATACATTTCCCTGTTTTTACCCTTCACTTGATATTAATAATAATTGGATAATCAAAATTAACTATTATTGTTTGTGTCAGGTGTAAAAACTGATGACTGAAAGGTCACAAAATTTATACAACCACTGTTAACTCTAAAAATACCAAAAGCTCACACAGATTATCAAAACCAGAGTTAACTCCAGGAAGCAACATAAAATAAAATCTAATTTTTTTTAAAAATGTTGTCAATAGCAGTCATAAGTGAAAAGTTTTCTTTATTCTGTTGGAGGACAGAAACTAGATACATGTTCTGGGGCCTCATCTAGAAGAACCACTTTAGGGAGAAAAATAGTAACAAAAGTCATTTGGAAGAACAAAAGGTCCAGAATATCAAGGGAATTAATGAAAAGAAATGCCAGGGAAAATGGTCTAGCTATACCAGATTTTAATCTGTTATTATAAAGCATCATCCATCAAAACTACTTGGTACTAGCAGAGGAACAGAGTACATGAGACTCAGCAGCCAATAACTCAAGTAATCTACTGTTTGAAAAACCCAATGACCCCAGTTTTGGGGATAAAATCTCACTATTTAGCTGACTCCGGAGTCGAGAGAACCCGGGATCAGTTCCGGCCTCAGATGTAACCTTGAGCAAGTTACTTAACCCCAACTGCTTTAAAAATAAAAGTCACTCTTTGACAAAAACTGCTGGGAAAACTGGAACACAGTATGGCAAAAATTGGGCATAGACCAATATCTAACAATGTACACCAAAATAAAGTCTAAATGGGTGCATGATCTTAGTATAAAGGCTGATACTGTAAGCAATCTAGGAGAGCAAGGAATAGATTACCTGTCAGAAGATTTCATGATGAAACAAGAGTTAGAGAGCATCATAAAATGCAAAATGGATAATTTTTATTACATTAGATTGAAAAGTTTCTGTACAAATAAAGCCAATGTAATGAAGATTAACAGGGAAGTAGAAAACTGGGAAAGAATTTTTATAAACAGTGTCTCTGATAAAGGCCTCATTTCTAAAATATACAAAGAATTGAGTCAAATCTGTAAGAATACAAGCCACTCCCCAATTAATAAATGGGCAAAGCATATGAAGAGGCAGTTCTCAGAAGATGAAATTAAAGATATCTATAAGTATATGACAAAATGTTCTAAATCACTATTGATTAGAGAAATGCAAATCAAAAACTACTCTGATGTACCACATGTCACCAGCCAGATTGGCTGAGATGACAAAACAGGAAAATGACAAATTCTCGAGAGGGTGTGGGCAAATTGGAACACTAATGCATTATCAATGGAGTTGTGAACTGATCCAACCATTCTGGAGAACAGTCTGGAATTATGCCTAAAGGGCTATAAATTAGTGCATACCCTTTTCCCCAGGAATACCAATTCTCTCTTTATATCCCAAAGAGATCAGAGAAGTGGGAGGAGAACTGATATGTACAAAAATATTTATAGCAGCTCTTCTTGTGGTGGCAAAGAACTGGCCATCAAGGGGATGCCCATCAATTGGGGAATGGCTGCATAAGTTGTGGTATATGAATGTTATGGAACACTACTGTGCTATAAGAAATGAGGAGCAGATGGACTTCATAATAACCTGGAGAGACTTATGTAAACTGATGCTGAGCAAGAAGAGCAGAACCAGGAGAAATCTGTACATAATCACAGATACAACGTATGTGTGATGACTAACTTCAATAAACTGGGCTCTTCTCAGCAATGTAACGTTATAACAGAACTCCAAAAGACTCATGATGGAAAGACATATCCACATCCAGAGATAGAACTGTGGAGTCTGAATGCAGATTAAAGCAAATTACTTGCTCTGTTTCTTTTTCTTGTTTTGTTTTGCTTTCTCTTTCCCACTGATTATTCCATCATTTATAATCTTTCTTTACCACCTGACTAATGATTAACTTGAAGAAATTTGTAGATCCTATATTTGAGTGCATGCTACCATGGCATGGGGGGGAGGGGTGGAGATGATGGAGGTGGAAAAATTTTTAAACTCAAGGGACTGTGGAACTGAATGTTGTAAACTAAAAATAAATAAACAAATTAATTAAAAACATATATATATATATATATATATATTTAGCTAATGTGATTTAAATGGTGGAAAATAAAAAGAATACACAACAAAACTAGAAGAAATAAAAAGATTTATCAGAACTTACCTTCCATAGCTATGTGCTAACAAGATAGAAAGCACAAAAAAGCAAGAAAAAAATTAAAATTGCTAAATTAACAGGTGGGATTTATACCAGGAAATCAGGGCTGGTTTAATATTAGGAAAACTATTAGCATAATTAACCATATCACTAACAAAATAAAACAACAGAAATCATATGATTACCTCAATAGATGCAGAAAAAAGTTTTTGACAACATATGGTACCCATTTTTATTAAAAACCACTAGAGAACATAGGAATAAATTAAACTTGCCTTAAAATGACATGTAGAATCTTTCTAAAACCATTAGAAAACATTTTCTGCAATGAGGATTAGTTAGAAGCATTCCCAATAAGATCAGGGGTGAAACAAGAATGCCCTGTATCACCACTATTATTCAGTATTGTAGGAGAAATGTTAGCTTTAGCAATAAAATAAAAAAAATAAGTTAACAAATTTATCACTTTTTTTGCTTTTTGAGGGCAATTGAGGTTAAGTGACTTGCCCAAGGTCACATGGCTAGTTTTGGGGTTAAGAATCTGAGGCCATATTTGAACTCAAGTCCTCCTGACTCCAGGGCTGGTGTTTTATTCACTATACCACGTAGCTGCTCAATTTATCACTTTTTGCAGATAATATGATGGTTTTCTTAGATAACCCTAGAGAATTAGCTTAAAAATTGAAACAATTAACAATTTTTGCAAAGTTGCAGGACTTAAACAAAAACCACATAAATCATCAGTTCCATCTACTACCCAGAAAACCTAGCAAAAGAGGATAGAAAGATTTATTCCATTTAAAATAACTGCAGACAACATACAAAACGTGGTGGTCTACCTGACAAGAAAAACCTAAGGACTAAATGAATACTAATAAAAAAAACACTTCACACAAATAAAAACAGATCTAAACAACTGGATATATATTAATTGCTCATGGGTAGGCTGAGCCAATAAATATAATATAAATGACAATTCTACCTAAGTTAATTTATTTATGTAGTATCATAGAAAACTACCAAATAACTGATTTATTCTGAGCTAGAAAAAATAATACTGAAAGTCATCTAAAAGAAGAAATGATCAAGTATATCAGGAGAAAAATATGAAAGAAGGGGGCCTAGTAGTATCAGATTTCAAACTATATTAGAAAGTGATAGTCAGAAAAACTGATACTAGCTAAAAATGGAGTGGTGGTTCAGTGGAACAGGTTAAGTACGAAATGCACAGTACTAATGATCATAATAATCTAGTGTTTGTTGAATCCCCAAATCCAAGCTTTTGGGATAGGAATTCACCATTTGACAAAAATTACTGGAAAAACTGGAAAGCACTTTCCCAAATACTAGACATACACAAATATCTAAGACTATATACCAAGATAAGGTCAAAATGGAAGAATGATTTAGACATACAGGGTGATGTCATAAGCTGTGTTTTTTTTAATAGGGGAGCATTGAAAAAAATGTAAATGTCACATCTATAGATGAGGGGAAAGTTATGACTAAACAAGAGATAGAGAGGATCAAAAGAAGAATGCATAATTTTGATCATGCATAAATAATATTTATTATATAAATAAATAATAAAGAGCTTCTATACAAATAAAAATAATGCATCCAGGGGTGGCCAGGTAGCACAGAGAGTAAGAACACTGGCTCCAGTGTCAGTATGACCTAGAGATTGAATCCCAGGCTCGGACACTTAGCAACCACCTAGAAACACCTGGCTGTGTAACCTTGAGCAAGTTACTTAACCCCAATTGCTTAGGGGTGGCCAGGTGGCTCAGCGAGTAAGAGCACTGGCTCCAGGGTTGGGGTGACCTGGAGATCGAATCCCGGGCTCAGACGCTCAGCACCACACCCAGAAATAACTGGACGTGTAACCTTGAGCAAGTTACTTAACCCTGATTGCTTAAAAAAAATAATGCATCCAAAACTAGAATATAAACAATAAAATGAGAAAAAAAAGTTTACATCTTTTCTCTGATAAAGGTATCATTTCACAAATATATGAGGAACTGAGCCAAACTTGTGAAAATAAGAATCATTTCCTAGTCGATAAATGGTCAGATGTTATGAATAATCAGTTTTCTAAAGAAGAAATCTTAGCTACCATTATACATATAAAGGTTCTCCAATTCAATAATGATTAGAGAAATGCATATCTTTTTGTGTTAACAAAAAAAAAGAAATCTAGGAATGCCCATCAACAGGAGAACGACTGAACGTATCATGGTATAGTAATGTGATAGAATACTATTGTACTATAAGTTTTGAAAAGAATGATGGTTTCAGAAAAAATCTGTGAACATGTATGAATTCACTAAAAGTGAAGTGAACAAAACCAGGAGAAAAAAACATGGTAGCAGGATAGCAAAGATAGTTAATGTAACTAAAGATTTAGTTCCTTTTATGAAGAAAATAATCCAAGACAATTTCAGGGGACCCATGATGAAAAATGCTATTCCTCTACAGAGAGTGATCTGATGAACTTTGAGTGTAGATTGAAGCATATTTTTAGCTTTATGTTTCTTGGGGGTTTTGTCTGTATTTTCTTTTGCAACATGACTTCACATGTATGATGGATACCAAATAGCTTGCCTTCTCAAATATAAGGAAGGGGCAGGAAGTAGAGAAGTTGGAAAAAGAAAGTTAAATGTGTTATATATAATTAGAAACTCTTTAATGAAATAAATGAAAATATATTTCAAAAAGTGAGTGTTTAAAATTTATAAAGAGCAAGCTTGGCTGAAAAAATAAAACAAAACAGAAAAAAAGAGCTAAAAGAAGAAAACCACATTCTGCTGTTTTGTAGAGGTGAGAAGTTAGCAACATTGCCTATATGTTAATACTTTTTTTTGTACATTGATCAGTTATGCTGATTTATTTCCTACTTCTTTTTGCTTTTTATAATATTACTTGCTTTATGGGGTCTCTCTTTAAGAGGAAAAAGGATACTGAGAAACATTATGGTAATGTAAAAATGCCAATAATAAAAACTTATTTAAAAAAGAAACAATGATTCTATATAAAGTTGAGCTAAAATAAATGACTATTTTCTTCTTGTTCATAACTGTAGGTTAACTAGTTATGGAATTGGTATCATGATCACATCCCACTCACTAAAAAAAAACATCAACTTTGATTTTATTTTTTGGTGCAATTATTATAGAGATCCTGTTCTTTCATCAGGGGAATTCTGAAAGCTTAGAAAATAATAGGAGTAATTCTTTTTCAGTTATTCTCTTCAACCTTTCCCTTGAAATTAGACCACAAATCTCAAAGGTTCTAAATAAAATTTAGTCTACATTGAAAAAGGAAAGAGCTGAAGCAATTATCTAAATGTAAAGATAATTCAAGTAGAAATGAGGGTGTTTTATTTCAATCTTGTTAAAAAAATACCTCTCTTCTTACTTTCTGTGGCTAGCCACAGTTTATTTGTGTCTAACTAACTGATATACACTAGCTGTATTCCTGAAGATAATGTAAGCAAAGGCATTAATGCATGATGCCAGAGGGATCATATGGTGCTCTAGATGCATTTTCGGAAGTAGCCACTGGAATAAACAAATTAACAAACCCAAGTGCTAGTATGCAGTGGAAACCTCATCTGGAACAATGACCAGACTTGCTTTCTTGATTTTGTAAGTGACATCCAGAACTTGATATAACAAAATGCAAGCAGGATCCAAGTCTTGCTTGTGTCAAAATTACAAGCAAAAAAAAAAATCTAATCTATCTCTATAACCATGAACAGAGGGCAGGAAAAAAAGAAAAGGGTCATTGCCATCCATCAGACTTTAAACAAACACTGCGGAAATTGTTACAAGTAGTATGAGTGCCGTATAGATAACACCCAGTCAAGGCTTACTCAAGTGTGGCTTACCATTTATAAGGAGAACTATAGATTTATATTATACTTATTTCTTCTTCTTCCCTGTATCTGACTTTACTTTCAGTGTGGGGAAAAGAAATTGCCAACTTAATTTTATTATGAAAAAGGCCAGTACTTTTTTTTCTTTTCATTTTTTAATAGTCCATAGCATAGCAAACAATAATGGAAATAACTGGAGAGATTAGGGAGCCTAAAGGACACTTTACAATGGCTTATTATTTTGCTTATAACTCTGACTAGTTTGCAGTTTGGGGAAACAATTCATCCACAGTCAGTCAGACAATACACATTTACTAAGTACTTACTATCTCCCAATTTCTACCAATACAAAGAAAAGCTAAAGTCTGCTTTTCAGAAGCTCCCAGTCTAACAAAGTAAACAAAGTAAAAGATGGCCAAACTCCTTACTATGAACCTGGTTCTCTTCTTTTTCAAATGTAGCTAATAATATTAATTGTTTATACCATAATAGTTTGTTGTCAGTCAATGTCTCTGTAAACCTGATAGCTATTTAAAATTATTAATACCTTTACAAGTAATGCTTAGGTTAGAAATATGTTGTAATCCAAAGATGTATTTGGAAATAGTTTAGCACTTAAACCCCATGTGTCTATCAAACAATGTCTTTCAGTAACTTAAGAGTCCAAGACTTTCCCACAGAAACTCATTTAGAGCCAACTTTGTCTGAAATACAGGGTCATACAAATTGTACTATATAAACTGTCATTTCTGGCAATATTTCCAAAATTATCTCCAAATAGAGATCCCAGGAATACATCTACCCCTATGGTAGGCCTTCTAGTGAAGTCAGAGGACTTCTTTTTACTACCAAATGGTGATGGAAACAGTACGATGAAGGGGAGATTAGCAGGATTTGGCATAAAAGGTTAGAATCCAATCTCTACCACTCATTGACTGTATGACCTTAAGCAAGTCAGCTTCTGTAGACTTTAATTCCTTATCTATTACAAAATGAAGATTGAAACTAGTGTAGTGATGGTGGGGAGCGATAGACAAGTCACTCTACTCCTATTTAAAACACACTATAGGGGCGGCCAGGTAGCACAGCGAGTAAGAGCACCAACTCCAGTGTCAGGATGATGTGGAGATCAAATCCCAGGCTCAGACACTTAGCACCCACCCAGAAACACCTGGCCGTGTAACCTTGAGCAAGTTATTTAACCCCAATTGCTTAGGGGCGGCCAGGTGGCTCAGCGAATAAAAGCACCAGCTGCAATGTTCAGATGACCTGGATCAATCTGGGCTCAGATACTCAGCACCACACCCAGAAATAACTGGCCGTGTAACCTTGAGCAAGTTACTTAGCCCCAATTGCTGAAAGAAATAAAAAAAAAAACACTATGATCCTGACTCCTTGTACAAATGGATTCCTAGTATAAACATACCTTCTTTGCTCTGGAAAGTTTAATCTAAGGATCTGTAACTTTCTCTAACTTGTTTTAAGTTCCAAGCCCCACAACCAGAGACAACACTTTGGCAAAAATGGATCAGTGTTTATCTGTTGTTTTTTTTTATTTTCTGAGGTGAAGATTTTCCTCCCCTTCCTCCCAACTGCTTTTCCAATAAGTACATGAAGACTAGTAAAAACCTGTGCCTCATATTGTAAAGACAAAGTAAATAACTAAAACAAAGAAAATCAATCAGATTTTCCCAATGGCAAGAGGGAAAAATTTAGGATTATATGATAGAAGTCAAGGGGAGAAAAAAGATATAAGATTACCACCATAACGTCTCTAGTTCAAGAAATATCAGCAACAGTGTTTGTGCCAGTACTTCTTAGACCATCCAACTTTTATTCCAGAGTCCTGGTCCCTTTCCTTCTTTTATTTGCCTATTTCTGAATGTGCATTCTTCTATTTCTGTGAACATCTCATGCATTTCACCAGGATATGAATTCCTCTCTTTCTACTTCTTTAACCAGAATGATTTTTAAAGGTTACTTAGTGGTTCCTACGTAACTAGGTTCCTAGGCAGCTTCCTGTCACTGTCTTTCTTTTCTTTTAAGAATACCCAGAACTGGCCATTTGCTTTTCTTTTGATAATGATAACTATGGCCCGTGGAGAAGAATCTACCTCTAGTTTTGGCCCCCATGATGAGCAAAAGTCTCTTAACTGGTATAACTGCAGTGTAGGTTAAGTCTACATCTGCTGAATGTCCTAGGCATCCACATTTAGTGTTATCATAATAATTACAGCTACTACCAAGCTCATATTCTGCTTTCTACAAACCTATTCTATTAATCAACAAGCAAAAGAGATTATTATATAATGCATCTACTAGGTGAGCCTATGCTCACAATACCAGCCCAGTGGTTTTTACAGAGTGTTCATTAAGCATTCAGGGGCTTCCTCACAGATTTTTTATACTTACATTTTCAGGTATTTATCCCTTTATATTTCCCAAGTGTATAATTAGAACAAATTATTGAACTCACACCGTTATATGTGATAATAAATAAAGCAATAAAATAATAATAATAATAATAAAGACCAAACATGCCTGAATTGTTGAATGAGTCTTGTAGTCTCAGATTATTTTCCCTTCAAAGTCCATAACAACCTAATACTTTGTACTATATACATATGAGGTTTTTTTTATCAGGATTTCTTGCTTTTCTTGGATCCTTGCAAAACAAAATTGAATGCTACATCTTTTTCCTCTAGCCTTCTGTTCCTACAGCAAAAATGTTTCCCTATTGAGAGTTCTGAAGAGGAACAAAAACAAGGAAATAGAATAGGGAGTAAAAGCATCCTTCTCCTTTCATTATTCACTTAAATCCTGTTAGACGAAGGTAGCTCAAACTCTACAAGGATTTAAGTACTTTTTATGTGATTTAGTCATGGTGCTAAGCACAGGAAAACTGGGAGGCTGAATACCAATCATGTAAACCTAATAAATCCATGGATTTAGAGTATAGGCTTTGGGTGAACTATTCTCCTTACCTCCAACTCTACCTGTTTTGTTGTTGCTGCTGTGGCTTTCCATGCACTTCCCCCCCCCCACCAAATTTCATGGATATGATCAACCATTATACAAATAAAAGAATTTGGGATAGGTGACAGAAATAATAGTGACTTTGATTTTGACAATTTTTAATGGTTTCTTGAACAACACCATTGATAAATGATGTTAATGGATTGCAATTGTACAAACAGAAATTAATGGAAATTAAAAAGAACATTGCATAGAAATACTTGTGATTGCACCAATATAAAAAGAAAATATTAAATACATCAATTTTGACAAAGAGGAAACAAAATTCTCCTTATTTGTTAATGTCATTGTGATGTCCTTAGAAAAACTCAGAGAATGGGTAAATAAATTAGTCCTGATATAGAGTCAGTTTTAAAAAATGGGATAGAGGATAAATCCATAAATATCTATATTTCTAAATAATGATAATTAAAATCAAGAAGAAATAATATAAGTGAAGGTCCCATTCAAATTACTATGAAGTAGATAAAATATCCAGAAGTCAATTCACCAAAAATAACTGAAGACATAACTACACCCACAAAAAATTTATTAAAAGAAATAATTAATTACATAATTCAAGTATTATTGATTATTAATGATTTGGCTACTATAATATAACAGAATTCATGGCAAATTAGATTAAGATTTTCTGCTATGGGCAAGAGGTTGAAAGAATCCACCGATCACCTCCTGAAAAAGATCCCAAAAAGAAAACTCCTAGGATTATTGTAGCCACGTTCCAGAATTCCCAGATTAAGGAGATAATATTACAAGTAGCCAGGAAGAAAAATTTGAATATCATGGAAAAACAATCAGGATAACCCAGGATCTGGCAGCTTCTACACTGAGTGATCAAAGTACTTGGAATATGATATTCCATAGGTCAAAGGAGCTGGGATTAAAACCAAGAGTCACCTACCCAGCAAAACTGAGTATCATGTTTCAGGGGAAAATATGGACATTCAGTGGAGTAGAAGACTTTCAAGCATTCTTGCTGAAAAAAAACAGGTTTGAATAGAAAATTTGACATTTAGATACAAGGAGCAAGAGAAGGATGAGAAGGCAAACAGGGAAAAGAAATCATAAGGAACTTATCAAAGTTGAACTATTAACATGCCTACATGGAAAAACAATAATTGTAACTGATGAAATTTTTCTAAGTAGTTGAAGGGATTAGAAATATATATATATATATATATATATATATATATATATATATATATATAATGTCCATATATGAGGGTATATGGGCATATGAATATATATGTGAATGTGCATATATATGTTTACAGGTATACATAGATAGAGGGCACAGGACCAATTTAACAGGATGGGATGATACTTAAAAGGTGAAATAAAGAGGTGAGAGAGAAATAAAATGAGAGGAGATGCGGAGAGACAGAATGGGGTAAACTATCTCCTACAGAAGAGGCAAGGGAAAATGGTTACAATGGAGGGGAAGAATAGGAAGGAAAAAGGGAATGGATCAACCTTATTCCCATTGAATTTGGCTTGAGGAGGGAATGAAATACACACTAAATAAGATATCTCACCCTCCAGGAGAGTGGGGGGGAGGGGATGAGAGGGGTGATGATGGAAGGGAGGGCAGACTGGGAGTTAGAGAAGTTGGAAGCACCCACTTTTGAAAAGGGATGGGATCAAGGTAGAGAATAGAATAAGTGGGAGGTGGGATAGGAGGGAGGGAAATATACAATATATCTACTATGGTATTGTTTTACATTAGCCACACATGTACAACCTATACAAAACTGCTTATCTTCCCAATAAGGGTGAGTGACAAGGAAGGAAGGGATTGAATCTATCTGGAATTCAAAGTTTTAAAATCAAATATTCAATTATGTATATATACTGTTATTAATACTATTTTACATGTAATTGGGAAATAAGATATACAGGCACTGGGGGATAGAGATCCACTGGAAAAGTTGAAAGGGGTATGGGAGAAAATATGGGAGAGAGCAGATTGGAGGAGGGGATATCCTGTGGTACTGCTATTTTGTGGCAGTGGGTAGGGGAAAAACGGGGAGAAAATTTGTAACTCAAAATCTGGCAGAAATGAATGATGTAAATCAGAAGTTAATAAAGCATTTGAAAAATTAAAAAAAAAAGATTTTCTGCTATGGCAAATAAAAGTATGAATTATTTACTTTATAGAATAAGACAAAGTAATGACAAAATTTCTATGAGGGAAAAAATATCACCTCAAGAGAAATAATGGAAATAAAAGGGAATGAAAATAGAATAGTATTTCCAGACCTCAGATTATGATATAAATAATATAGTGTAATGGCAAGTACAGAAGTAGTTCACACCTTGTTTCAGCTATTGAATTAAAACATTATTTCAGTTCAAGTTTCTTATGAGCCTTATATTATCTGTTAAAAACAGAACATGTGAACCTCACAACTTGTGAACCCTAGAACTTATGAACTCCTACAACAGGAAGGGGAGGAGCTATACCATATATAAGGAAGAACACAAGCTGAACAGCCAGAATTTCCAGAGGTAAGCATTGTGAAGGCAGGGCGGCTGCTGCTGTACTGAAGACAGAACTGAGAATTGAGAAGATATGAGAAGAGGACACTTGCGGTGGCAGAGTCAAGAAGGAGAAAACTTGTGGTGTTCGAGCACTCTATTTGTCTGCTCTGTATGTGTTGACGTTTGTTTGTGAGACTTTGTACAGAAGCCCTGGGACCTTAAAGCAAGCCATGAAAGAGTTTTTTCTGGGTGTATGTTTACAGAAGTCCTGGAGAAGGGTTTTGGAGAGCCTGGGACTTTACTGATGATTTGTGCTGACCCCTTGGACCTTGTTTGTGATTTCTTTGTTGATTTCTATGTGGATGATTTGTTTTGAGTTCTCAGACCTTGTTGGTGGGTCTGAGCTGATTTCACATCCAGATAGTGAATTGATGATGGTGCCAGAAATGTGAATGAATATTATTGTGGCTCTGTCAAGCTTTGTCCTCCCAGAAACAGTAACTGTGAAGGATTTGAGGTGGACTGGACACTGTGAACTTCAATATGGAATGGGAACTGGATGAAGAACTGGACAAAGACCTGGACTAGAAACTGGGAGCTGCCTGCCTTTGAACCCAGGTGACAGTTGAAGCTGGGACCATGGAAGAGGAACCATGGAAGCTAAGATCCAGCCTCAAGTCAAGCTGAAAAAAGACTTTAGTTGGATACTATGTACTGACTGAGAAGATTATGATTTACTGTGAACTAGGAGTAGAGAACTTCGACTTTAATACTTTGTATTTGAACTAAGGATTTTGTGATTGACTAAATGAGTGTACTTTTTTTAAACTATGTGACCACTTTGGTGAAAACTATGTGGCCATTTTAGTGATAAGTTGTCGAGTTGTGACATGGTGAATGATGTATTTAGATTTTCTATGAAAGTTTTGCTCTGATTTGTTATTGAATAAATAGAGAGCTCACTATACTATGTAATCAGAATCTTGAAAGCTGTTCACGGCAGCAGCCCTCTGGAAAGCTGCTCATGCTTGGCTTTACATATAGCCATAATCGTCACAATTATTTTATTTTAGTTTGAAAAGAAATAGATGGATGAAAGAATCAGAAATCATCAAATTAGGAAACCAGTGAAATATAAACCTGAGAACATAAAATATTTAGGGTTAGAATACCTCTTCAACAGAAACTACTAGAAAAACAAGTAAAAAGTAGTATAGCAAAAAAAAAAAAATAGATTGAGAGTACCTTCTTACAACATAAGTCAAAATAAGTTCCAATGGATAATCAACCTAAATGTAAAATCATGCCATTTTTTTAATAGAGGAAAATAGGTAAACCTATGTTTTACAAGTTTGACTAGAGGGAGAATTCTTCACCAAACAGGGGATAAAGGATATCACCTAGGATAAAGTAACTTTAATTTTATGAAATTATAAGCTTTGGGGGAGAGGGGCGGGAAATCAACAAAAAAAATTACTGAAATTAACAACAACTACAATAATAATATCTGTGCCCAACATATCTTATAAAGGGTCTTAAAATCAAAAGAAAATAGTACAAACATAGAAGATGAAGAACTTTCCCCTAATGGATTAATTAAAGGACATGAACAAATATTTCTCAAAAGAATACTCCTGTCAAGCATTTAAAGCTCTTCATGATCTGGCTCAATATTTTTCTCACCTTTTTAAACATTCCTCCTTCTCACAAACTCTCACAGATTACAATAATTGAGAGTGGTGGAGAAAAGCATCCTATAAAATATGGGAGTTTATCCAAAACTTGAAGAAAGCCAATAGGCAGATATGAGAAGGGAGAACATTCCAGCCAAAGAAATTGCCCAGAGCCAAGAAACAGAGTGTCTTGTTTGTGGAACAGCCAAGAGACCAATATCAATGCAATGACGTGTTCATGGCAGGAAGTAAGGTAAAAGAAGACTGAGAATTATAAGAGAAATAGGTTTAAAAGGGCTTTGAAGTCCAAATGGAGAGTTTCAGGAAAGACAGCATAATAAATTTCTCCTATTTGGGGGAAGATGTAGCATCATAGATGAGATCTTTATACCCCCCAAAATGAGAAAATCTACAGTCTTGTGTTGGGGATAAGGGTGGTGAGATACCTAGTAGCAGCCATGTTACATACACACACACACACACACACACACACACATTTTGGCCACATGTATCTTTTATGTGCTTGCCCCTTTTTTCAAGCTTCCTGACCACACAAAACCCTTTCCACATATGATCCCTGGGTATACATTTTTCCACATGCCTCTATCCCTACACTTGTGCTGCCTAGTTATACCTATTTTGTCTAACTAATTGTAGACATTTATGGGAAATCATGACCCCAGTTTATGGGAAATAAAACTCTATTAACAGTGTTTTTTTAAATTATTCTGTCTTGTATTAGAGGCTTTCGTTTTTAACTAATTGTGTCCCTTGGCTTACTCATAGAAATGCATATATTAGTAGGGGCTCAAAAGTGATATTTTTTTAGTAGGTGAAGACACAAAAATATGTTAAACCTCTGATTGATTGTCTAAAAATTTCTCCAGGTGTTACACATTTACATCTTAGAACATCAAGACTTACAGCATCTCTTGGTCATTTTATCACAGGAAATTAGGGTATGGGCATCAGGTGATATAAACGGAATAATGCTAAAGAGATACTGCTTTAAAGGCACAGCTTGGGTTTCTCCTGGAGAAGGAAGATGAAGAGGAAAGAGCTTGTCTGGGAGAATATGCATTACTCCACTTCTTCAAGGAAGGGATCATCTTCTACCCTACTAAAAAAAAATCATCTCTCCCACTAAAAACTGCCTTTTAAACCAGAATTTGAGTAAATTAAGAAACTGAAGAGAGATTAAAAATCCTGGTTAGTGGAATTTGCTGTGGTGACAATGGAGGGGAAGGTCATGATTTAGAAGCAAAAGGGACCTTTAACTTTTTCTAGTTTTATCTTATAAATGAAGAGACTGAGACTTCAAGATATTATTGATTTGCACTAGGTCATGGAGATGAGTAGCAGAATTTGAATCTGGGTATATGCCATGGAGGGGAGAAAAAGCCCAATCTGTAACAACTGAAAAAGGAGGAAATTCTTGTGATTACTCCACCAACTGCTATGTAAATCAATTATTTAGGTTTACAGTAAAATTTGGTTGTCTTCAGTCAAAGTTTAAAGGTATAAATCTGAATGTAGTTTCAGGGCTATTTTCAAAACTTTTCATCTACTCAAGAGAAACTTCAGAGCCAGGAAGCTCTGGAATCAAGTGCTGCCTCTCATCCATACTATTATGTGACCCTGGTGAACTCATTTAACTTCTTAGTCACTTTGGAAATTCTCTCAGGCTATAAATAGCAAAAAAATAAAATAAAAGTTTTCACCTATATTGGTAGAAGTTTCCTCACCTCAGGGACCTTTAGAACAGTGAAATCACAGGTCCAGTCTCTATCTTTATCGCTTCATAGAGTCTGAAAGTATAGAATTTATTAGATAATTTATTTTTGAGAAATGGCAACTGTTACCTCACAGTCAGATAATAATGAGAATGTTAGCTCAAGATGACGAAAAACAAATTATAATCAGCATTGGATGAAAATATTCATTAGACATGACAGGATTTAAATGGAGAACAATGAGAAACTGATAAGTCACCAAAAATCTGGAGAAAGGATGGGTATATAAAATGGATTTGGGAATTATAACTCAAAGCTTTTTTTTTTTAAGATTGATTTTTCTACCTGTCCATTTTTAAATATAACTTAGCAACAAAAACTTGATTATCTTCTACAATAGGTTTTTCTAATGAAATTACTGAAAGGACAGAAATATGACTGAATTAATATGTGATTACTAATAGAAAGCCTGCATACCTATACATTGCTCTGCATTTAACCATCACAATGATATATAACTTGCATTGGGAGATTTCATGTGTGTTGGCATTGGAAGACATTTATGACTGTTGGATATAGGCAGAAGATGGATGAGAGGCTCCTGCATAGGATTTTAATGGTAAAATAAAAGACAAAGGGCTGGATTATCATAGCGGCTGGGGGGAGGGGGAGAGGGAAAATTCCAGTCCCTTGGTAGTTTTTACACAATTTAAGTCCTGCCTGATATTTTTTTTTAATTTTGTCAAGAACACCATAAAGCCTTCTTCCAATATCATTCTGTTTCTCAAAAGAAACTAGTCAATTTAATTTAAAACCTTTTTAGTTCCTGATGAAAAACTGATTTAGTTGAGGACATGGTTAAACCAGGTGGATCTCTCAAAACAAAATTCCCTTGTGTTCCCAGAGAAGATTGATGAATATTTTTATTGCCATACTTATTGTTGCTTTCTTAGACTGGGTCTATAATTTCAGAAGTATATAGGAATTCAAAACATGAAACTTCCTCCACAAATAAGAATCAGTAATCTGTTTGTATTTTATAGTCCTAGAGAGTTGCCTCGGGCACAGAGACTTTCCCAGAGTCACACAGTCAGTAAGGGGATAGGATATGAACTCTCAGTCTGACTTTAAGGCCAGCCCTCTATGTGGATACTTGCTCTCTCATTTCTGACTATTAAGTGAAGTGCATGCCTAAGGAAAATTTATTGTCACCCACATTACCTAAAGAGAGAACAGCTGAGATGAACCCCTATAGAATGGGACAGGTCATCAGCAATTCTGATCCAAGGACCACAGAAAACTATATCCTTGGAAGAAGCAGACCTCTTTTCCTCTTTCCTGGAAGGATGAAGAGAGCTGAAACCTTGTGATAGGTAAAGAGGCTGTGGAGGCAAGGAAGTACCAACAACCAGTGACATTGCTTCTCACCCAATCATCTTCAAGTGTGAAGATATGGCTTCCACAAGCTATTGTGAGTGACAATTTGGAGACCTAGGCTCACCTCCTCCCCTGGTATCACCTTTCTTCAAACTCACAGAGACTTTCACAGACCATTGGGCAGAAAGATATGAACACATTTTCAAACATTTAATCAATTATCTCACGTATTTATGAGTTATGGCCTAAACTGACACAAAGAAACGCTTTCGATATAGATGTAAGCTTGCAGGACTTGAGAACAGAAGAGTAGTGGTCATTAGAAGCCATTTGTATTTGCCAGCAGATGCCTGAGAAATGAAGAAACTCACTACTCCCTACATAAGCCGAAGTTCTTAGCATGGAAGTAGTCTGTAACTGAGAAGTTCAAAGACTATGTTTGTACAGCAATGATAAAGTGGAGGCCGGATAATCATTTGTTTGTAGATTCTAACTAGAACCAATTTAGACCCTACTTTTCAGAGATCGGTAGTACCAGTAGACAAGCAGGAATTCAGCATATGTCACTTACCACAGAAGCCTAATGTGAATGCATACATCCTCTCTGGAAGTCAATGTAACACTGAAGGTACAAGTAATCCTAAAGGAGTAAAAACTCAATGTAACACCCAGGGCTACAAGCAAATGCCAGTATAACTGACAGTTAGGGACTTCTACTAGAAAGTATGCAAGTAGCATACTGTGTGAATCTTGCTCCATTAAACCAACCTTCTTTACTTCTGTTGTCTGTTTTAGTTGCATTTAGAGCAGTTGTCTGATGAGGGACTGTGAAAAAGTGACAGAAACAAAAGAGAGTCAAGAATGCTAAAGGATTCCAGTTCTATACTCTTAATGGTACTCTACTGTAGTGATAATTGAAAGCTTTACTAGAACAACAGAGTGTTCTACCACACCATCCATTACTGATCTGACACAGAGATTGATAGTAGCCAAAACATATCACTCTCTAATCATGAAAACTTTTGGAATGAAGCTTAGCTAACTTCAAACTAAAAAAAAAAAAACTTTTATCTTGGTTTTATAAGCAATTACAGGGCTGCATTAGTTTGACAGGAAAGCGAGTAGTAAAATTATTTATGAAAACTTCACTATAATTTTTAAATAGAATTAATTTTCTGGGCCTGGAGTGAGGAAGATTCATCTGGCCTTAGACATTCGCTAGCTGTGTGACCCTGAGCAAGGCACTAAACCCTGTCTTTCTTAGTCTTCTCATCTGTGAAATGAGCTGGAAGAGGAAATGGCAAACCACTCCTGTATTTTTGCCAAGAAAACTGAATTAGGTCATGAAGAGTCGGCCATTGACTGAAAAATGTCAGAACAATGACAAATTATCTGTACTATACATCATCTAAATCCTACATTAATTGCCTGTATCATTTATCAACTATATCTTTTAAAAAGAGAAGTTTCTTTTACTTTTATGTTGATCTTAATAATGAACATATTTTTACACTTGTGTATGTCTCTGTATCTTGTTAGTAAAGGTTATCACAAAGTTGTAGCCAATAAGAATACAGGGAGTGCAGGATTTTTAATATTCTGCTTTTCTGTGTAGAAAAAATCAAATTGAGTTTATACTCAGAAATGCTCATTCTATCAGTGCTCCTCATTTGCAAGTAAAATATCTTTTGACTTTAACAATTCTCTTGAAGTTTTATTTCAGCCACCTGCAACAATTTACTTGATGACTTTGGATATAAGAGTCAAGAGAAGACCTTAGAGCTAGAAAGGAACAGTTTATTAACACAGGATGTCTATAGATGTAGGTAAGAACCAATCTATTATAAAAATTACAATGCACAGTATGTGATACATAGTGTTATATGAAATATATATATATATATATTTTATTATTGCAAACCTAATAAGGGTCTGAGGCTGTAATTTGGATCTTCTCAATTCAAAATCCAGTCCTCTATCTACTGTACTACCTAGGCTTTTCATATATACTCTTATTTAAGATATTTTACTATTCTGTAATCCTACTGATATTCTTTTCCTTTAGTTTTGCTTTGCTATTACGCATATTTGCTTGTTTTCTGTGGATAAATACATATTGCTGTGTCATGTGCATGTAATAGAGCATAGTTTAATTTAGAGCTGTAGTCACTGAAACAGTCAAAAATGGGATCTTATACTCTATTACATGTCCTTTGCTCACGTTATTGGTAAATATTTGTTGTGAGAGGCACCTTGAGATGATTATTTGGGTTATACATTCATGTTCTATTAAATGCCATTATTTTAAAGAAAAAATACTGTTGCTATTTTGATGCACCAATGTAAGATTTCAGATACTAGATTATCAAAGTTGATTTTTCAAGGGCCTACAAAATTCCTCATCCTGGAGATAGATGCTGCTCCCTTTACCCAGGAAGTTAGAATGCTGATGAGATGGGTATATGCTGGACAGGACAGGGAACATCAACATATTCTAAATCCAAGGATGATAGTGGCTGTGACTACTCCAGGAAAACAGAATTCCTTCTTCCATCATCCTGAAGGAAATTTTCAAGAGGTGAAAAGTGAGCAAGTATTTCTATAGCAATTCCTTCTTGTCTTATGAAGCTGAATGAAGAGTCCTATTATTTCCCCATACGCAGAAATAGGTATTTGAAAAAGGAAACGTAGCCTCAACAAGTGCAATGACAAGAAAGAACTTGGAAAGTTGGTCTCCAACTACCTGGCATTGAGAGTCAAAGAGAAGGTATAAATAGATTCTTCTTCAGTCATATAACTATTATCACCAGCACTGACAAGGAAGGATTTTTAGTGTTGTACAAACTAAAGAAAATGTTTCTACAGAAATCTGTATTATTCTTCATTTTTTTACTGCTAACAAGACTATGAGTTCCTGGAATTAGAAAATTATTTTAAGTTATTTACTCAGCAATTTAAACATTACCATAATGAATATCTTTGTTAAGTGTTTTGTGCTTATAAGTTTTTATTCTAAATGATTAAATAACTCTATTTGTTCAAAATTTCAATGGAGATAGATTAAGCCATGGCATTTTCCATTGTTTGTTTTTTATCTTTCCTTTCCAAAACTAAATATCAAATGTGTTTAGTTTGATAGGAAAATGGGTCATCCTTGTCTGTATTTTAATACTTTAAAATAAATTTTATTAGTTTATTTTCTTATTCTGTAGAGAATATGTTGTGACTAACTCTCTTAGGGTCAAGAGAACTACATCTGTCCCTCAGAATTTGAGAGTACACCAAAGGATATTGAGATATATTTTTTTCTCTACTGGCATTGGATCAAGCCCTTTGGGTTGTGTGATATCACTGCTTGCTGGCAGTAAGTAGTGCTACAATTCAATATAAAAATTAATATTAGAGATTTTGCAAAGGAATATTTATTTTGAAGGTAACAAAAGTACTAATATCATCCCTCATCACTTTGAGGGCACACTTTCCTTTATACTACCTTGATCTCTGGAGAGAGCAGAAGATGTTTTTAGAGTAGTTTCTACATGACATTGGTCCTAGAAAAATCTGGAGAGTCACTATAACTGTTGAATGTATCTAGTCTCAAATATTATAAGGTATGGTCCTTAAATTAATCCTGAAGGGTCACTCTTTGCTCTTCTGGTCACTGATTCTGAGCTGGTCATAAAACTCAGAAGCTGGAATGCTGAGATTCCAGGAATCTTGCTCTCTAATAACTTCACCAAAAATCGAAGAGAATAAACATAGAGAACAAAGCATAAGGCCCACTTCACAGGACAATATTGTGGATCAGTGGAAAGTGAGCCAAGTTTCATCCATTAAAGAACCATATTTCAATGACCCCAGTCAATAAAATACAGACAAAAAACTGAAGTGCATCTGAGTTGGCCATTTTTAAGTGACCCTCTAGCTATGTGGCTAGCCAACAAATTGTAGAATGGCACCAGATAGAGAATGTCTACACATGCTCCACAGTCTCTCCAAAGCACTTGCACTGCACACCTTAGCTCTTCCAAATGTTGGTTTCCAGTCTTTTCCCCATGAGATAATACTGTTGTGAGGTAATCTGTATAAGTACCATTCCCTGTTATGATTCAAAGGGATGAAAAGACTTCCAATTTTTACAAAGGCATTTTTTAAGAGCAAAACACCTCTCTCTATCCCCAAGTAAGATTATTCTCTCCTTGGTTGAGTCAAGTTTGTTTGTTTGTTTAATCCAGCTCCAAAACTGAAGAGTTCATTTACTCATGAATTTTATTGTCTGTCTTTATCTGAGCAGTTTTCATAATTTCTGTTTATTATTTTCTTTGATAATGATATTTACTGTTTTTTCACCAGGGTCTTTTGTATACCTACTATTTGGTGTGTCAGAATTGAGCTGGTGACAATAAGCTAAGCTTTACTATTATTTTGCTACTTATGCAGAAAGTGGCGTATATCCTGATCCTTTTGTTGTGTTCTAGACTGCATATATTAGATGTATGGTACATAGATACAATTCTGATCTTACGCCTTGTTGGAGAATGGAGAATAGAGGAGAAAACAACTAGCCATTATGTCCTTAAACCTTGACTGTTCTTTCCCACTTAATTATCATCAAAATCACCACCTTTCTCTTCTTCCTCACAGCATAGAAATTGCAGTCTGGAGAAAAGGTAGTCTGGATTCCAAATCATATCTATTCATGCAGCATATGCACCTGACAATATTATATAAAAGGGTACACCAGCACGTACCAGTACATACATACATACTCTTGTAATGAATCTTGGAGCATGCCCAGATATTCTAATAGGGAGACAGGTACCATGCTCCTGGGAGGAGACATCCTATAGTGTGGGGGAGTAGCCTCCTTTTATTGGTTGTGTAGCCCCAAAAGACTGCATAGTTGCATCTTTAACCTGCCAGCCTAGGATCTAGGATTATCTCTCTCTCTCTCTCTCTCTCTCTCTCTCTCTCTCTCTCTCTCT
>NW_027185791.1:9572510-9664283 GCF_028583685.1 Petaurus breviceps papuanus | reverse complement strand
GAGACAATACACAAAAGACCTGGGAGTTCGTGCTATGGCATTAGATCCAGGATTCTGGGTAGGATGTTATAGTTAGCCAGGAAGCCCTGAAAAATCAACTTACCTGGGACTCAAATCCAAAGGAGATTTTGGAATATAGAACTGAGCTATACTATGAAATAAATCATCTTCCCATCCCTAGAGACTGAGGTGGTATGGAAGTTGGGGAGAATTAGGTCTCTCTTGCTCTCTGGGGGATGTTTGCATATTTGTCATTATACCTTTGAAATAAATGTTCCTTTGCAAATGCCAATCTGACAGTTAGTGGTTATGTGGAAGGGGAGGTGCAGAGACCCACCCCTACTTTGAAAAACCCCTTCAGTAGGGGATGAAGCCAGTAGCCAAGAACCTAGACACCCCAAACATCCTTAAGGACACTGGAAACTCTGGGGGAGCAAAAACAGTGTAACATACCAAGTCTTCAGGCAGGATAATCAGTATTACACTCTACATATCTTTCTCATTCTCAAAGACTATCACTTAGTCTACAAGGGAATACTGGATTCAATAACTATAAAGTACTAGTCATGTCTTTCCCAATTCAAATAAGAAAACGCACTATCCTGAATATGGTTTAAACAGAAATGTATATTGCTAGATTCCCACATAGTTCTGTCAACTCTACCTGCTGCCTCCTACTCAATCAATACTATGATTTTTTGTTTATATGGAATTAAACAAATGTAAGGTTTGTCTTATTTCTCACTGAATCAAACAATCTTGGGAAGTATTCTAGTAGAACCATACTCAAATTGCTGCAATAAACAGAATTTCTTGCTCAAAGTCTTTATTTCAAGGCCATGTGTTATGGCTGAATATCACAGCGGGGAAGAACAATAAGTGCATTTATTTATTACCCTTTAACAAGCTAATTGTTTCTTTAACTAGGAGGCTCAGTCTTTATTCCACTTAATTGGTGGTCATTAATGCATGAAACTACATCTTTGAATTCTCTAGGTCTTGAATTTCACGCAAGGGAGTTAAGCTTGGTCAACATTTCCATGTGAGATTTTTTTTAAAGGTTTTTTGCTAGATACCTATTGCCAATTCTTGTTTTAATTTGATGTAGAAAATATCCCTATTTAAATCTCTTTAAGTGAATTTGCATTATTTTATATCTATTCAAAAGCAACTCCAAAAAGGCAAATAAAATATTTGACTGATATTTTTCTCAGTGTTTCTCATTTGAGGAAAGGGATGCAGATGAGAATAATTAATTTAGGAAGTAAACAACTGGTTAAGAAAGTAGTCTGGCAATTGGACTTGTACATCTACACCACATCTGAAGATATAGGGATGGAAGATTTCTGGTCAAAGATTGTTTATAATTCACCAAGTCTGGTAAGAATTTATTTGCTGGGTATCTTGAAAATCTAATCCAAAGAACCTTAAACAAAAAGAATGGAGAAAACAGTTTGACAATATGTATCCAAGATCTAACCAATCCAAGATCTAAGATCATTGCCAAAGAGAATAATTTGGAAAAAGGAAGAATAGAAATTGAAACACCCTAAAGGTTATAGTAGACCAAATCCAATAAAAGAGATAGAAGTAAAATCCATGGTCTCAAGTATCTATAAACAAATGTTCAAAAGTTAGGTAATAAGAGAGATAAGAGGTCCTGATGAAAGAAGTGAGTTTGTCCTCATAGGAAGAGCTAAGATTTGTTCTAAAGAAATTGATCATTGTACTATTGCTTTGTATAGGTATACTTTAGGAAAGAAATTCTGGGCATAGACTTATATGTACTCTGGATAGAAGGAAATAAATTTTAAGGGCTTCAAGGGAAATGTTGATAAGATCGCACAAACTAAAATGCAAGAGCGGAAGCCAGTGTAAAAGATATTAGAGATGTTTGAGAAGGAAATTCTGAAGTCATGTTCCTAAGAAGAAGAAAAATGGTAATTCTCCAAAGAAATCTTGGTGATGTACAGGGAATTAAGAAACAGATTTTTTAATAAAAATGCATAGAACAGGGAAGCAAGGTTGATTAGCAGTAAATAAATATGAGTATACGGTGGACCTCTGAAAACAGAATCAATATCTAAATCTCTAAATCTCTGAATAATCTTAGACTGGTTAAATAATCTAAACCCAACAAAAAGGGGTATTTTAAGGAAAAAGAAGGACCACAAAATGTATCATGATAAAGACATCCTTATGACCCTTAGAGTCTATCATGAAGATTTGACATAAATAACTCTAATTAAAAAAAAATATCAATGCATTGGAAAACTTCAAACAAAAGCAAGTTAAAATCTGCCTGAATCTCCATTTCCTAATCTGTAAAATAATACTAATAGTATTTGTTTTGCCTAGCCCACAGTGTTACTATGAGAAAAGTACTTTTAAAGTTATAAAGCACCATACTCCATTGCTTCAATGAAGCTATTCATCTGCATTGCTTTTGGGTCGCTATATCTCTCCAACAGCTCAGATAGCAACCTGGAAATATTTTCTCATGTGAGACCCATGTTCACATCTGTACAATATGCTTGAAATCTAGCAATGTTCCTATAGATCTCTTGACCTTAGAGATGTATAATATGAATATTTTATCTAGGTACCATATAGGAACCATATCCAGGTACCAAATGAGATATTTAAAAGTGCTAAGTACACTTCCTGGAACATACTAGGAATTTAAAATTCTTGTTCTCTTTCTCTATATCTGGTCTTACTTGGCTTTACTATATGAGGGGTGTCTTTTGCAATCACACTTCTCTTTGATCACATCTTTCATGGCATCTTTTATATACAATTCATCATTTGGTACTATACATCACTTCATTGGGACTTGGATGATCCACAATTTTGTTTCCAGGGAGATTGTGTTTTTTCATGATTATCAAACAAATTGCAGGAAGAATATTGGCATTAAACAGGTAAAGCAAGCATAAATGAATGCAAATCAAACCCTTTGCTTGGAATGAGAATAATAGCAGCTGCAAAGTCATGGGGGCAGAGAAAATTATTTCCCTATCACTTGCCTGCCATGAAATCTATGATAACTATTTGTATAGAAACTAATTGAATGGTTGTTTGGACATGAACTTGGAAAAGTCTTGCCAAAAAATTGTAATAGCTCTGGCAAAATATCCTAGGATCATGTGAAAATCATAGAAAGTTAGAAATCTGATCTAACCCACTTAATTTACAAATGAAGAAACAGAGATCCAGAGAGATGTCATGAAATATTATCAGATTTATACAAGTGGATCCTGAGGGATGACACAACCCAAGCAGCAACCTAGGATAAATAGTCTGGAAAGACGAGCCTTAGGAACAAACAAGAACCCTCTTTGAGATTCTGGATGACTCACACAGATAGTAATTCTCCAGTGTTGCATATATGAACCATTTGTTGTTTTCTATAGAAAAGTGACAATCAAAGTATTCTAATTCCCATTCCTCATTTCAATTAACAAAAAGGTGATATTGAGAAAGTATATCATACTTTCACTGAGGTAAAGGTTAATAGGGCCAAAGTACACTAATGTTCACATAATGATAGATATCACTGTTAAGCACTGAAGTTCCTGTTGCTAGTATTGTAATTACAATGGACTCATAGTTACTGATTAGCACTAAGGGTCTTTTCCTGAGTTTCTCAATTTATTAGTGTACCTAAAAATGTATACTCTATGAATGAGGTGGAAGAATATGCATGCATCTGTGTATGTGTACAGATATGTATTGTGTGTGTATATACATATGTACACATGAACATATATACATGAGTCTGAGTGTTTGTGCATAGGAATGTATATATTATATGTGTATGCTTTATTAATAAGGTGAGAGAATATGCACGTATGTGTATATGTGTACGTATATGCATATATGCACACATTACATATTCATGTGTATATCTATATATGCATGCATATTATTTCAAGACATTAATGGAACTTTCATATATGTAATATATGTATAATTGATGTAATATAATATGTTATTCTGTGTAATATGTGCATGTGTGCAAATACAACAAACACATATATGTGTGCATGTGTATAAATGCACACATTGTATGTGTGTATGTATGTAGACATGTGTGTATATGTGTGTGAAGTCCTAGAAGACAGATCTTTATGACCCTTACTACTAGGTCTTTTTCTATGAGAAGATTGTGGTTTTTATGTCAGAGAAGAAGATTTAACCACATGTAGCTTCCAAACCCGGTTTTTAGGAACCAATGATATCTTTTAAAAATCTTTTTTTAAATTTTCTTTTAAAATGTGATTTTATAGAATACTCAAGGACAAGGAGAGAAATTATTTCCACCATTATCAGTATCACATGCACATGTTCAAAGTGGAAATGTGAACAGTTTAGTCTCTATAAGGTCTTTTTAGGGCTTGATTTGTTTTTTATGCTACTAAAATATATACATACCAACCTATGATGATGTGGAGAAATTTACCTCCTGTAGGGAATTTTACTTTTGATTCAGTACAATATTTTTCTTCAGCATTAATATCCCTTTCTTGTTTCAGACCAGGAAAGTTGAAAGGTTGTCCTACCTTTTTTCTCTGCCAACAAGAGACTGATAGGTTCAGTTGTCAGATACGGAGTTGAAGAATACTTTGAAAAGCAGCAGTCACTACAAAGGAAACTCTGTCTAGAGTCAATAAAAGAAAGCAATATATAGTTAATCTCTAAATGGAAAGAAAGTGTATGGTAGACGTCAGGGGAGAAAGGGAGTATGACTCAGGAACCAACATTCTTTCCCTTAAAATAGAGAGTATGACAGCAGGGACATAATATATAAACTATTATGTAGAGTGAGATTAAATAAAACTTTTGGAAGCATAGAATACAAGGATGCTTATATTGAAGGTTAATTTAATTGAGTCCAAGTAGTTGCTGAGATAGAGGGTGTTGGTGGTGATATGCTTTAAGGGTGAAAATAAAGGGAGTAAAATTTCTCAGTGAAAGTATACCTGGTATGAGAGAGACATTGCTATTATATAGCTTTGGGGTCTCCAGATCCAATATATTGAGCCAATGGTCTCTAAACTTCATGTGGCAATGATAGTCTCCCCCTTTAATAAAACAATTAATGCAAATAATTAGCTCCTATTTTATTCAAATAAAATTAATATTTTAAATGTTTGTAATACAAAAAATCAACATACATAGTCAACATACATTAAATATATTTTAATATATAAATTGCTTAAATGAATGAATGAATAAAAGATAAAGCATTTATTAAGCGCTTAGTATAGTAAGTAAAATGAATTTTTAAGCACTGGGATACAAATACAAAAAAGTAAGATAGTCCCTACCCTAGAAGAGCATATGTTTTAGTGGGGGAAGACAATATATTAAAAAAAAAGCTAGAAGTAGGGAGAATGATTTGAGTCAAAGATAGTTCTAGGGATAAAGTTTAAAGTTCTGATAGAGGGGGAGGAAGATTAAGTTACCAATGAATCAGTTGTCTGTACACAGTAAAATCTTCTACTTATACAACAGAGATCAGAATTTATAATAAAAAATGAAAGAATAATTAGAAAGTTTTGGTACTGAATTAATTAAAACTAGGTAACCCTGAATTAGTTAAACAAGTTATTGAAAATTTGCAATATTAAATGGACAAAAATATTAATCCTGACTAAAAAGTTTTCATCTGAAAGTCAAACAAATATAAATTAATCACTATAACAAGGGGATGAAAAGAGCATAGAAAGTGCCTTAGTCAGCAAACATCTAACTCATTTGCCAAATGGAAAGAGATAGCATCCTTAGGCTACACAGTATTAGAATGCAAAATTATCTATGAAATATCATGAAGAAAAAAGATGAATGGTTATTAACAAGGTCATACCATAAAGAAGAAAAAAACAGTGGAGGATAAAAGCAGTTCAAAGAGAGGTTGACATGTAATGAAAATGGAAAGGGGATTACAAACAGAATAAAATGGGCAAAATTTATGATTCCTCTTTGTTACCCTATTCAGAACCTCCCATAAATTTCCCCAGATGCAGAATTCCATTGTGTTATGTCATTTCACAAAAGTCAAATTGAAAAAGAACCCTCTCAATTATCACCATTCCTGTTTATCCAGTACAGAGAACCTTATTATCAGGAAACAAACAAACAAGTATTTGCTAAGCTCCTACTATGTGCTAGGCTCCGTGCTAAGTGCTTTACAAATATTATCATATTTGATCCTCACAACAGTCCTGGGAGGTAGTGGTTATTATTATCCCCATTTTGCTTTGAGGAAATAAAGGTAGACAGTTGTTAACTTACTTGCCCAGTATCACAAAACTAACAAGTGTCTGAGGATGAATTTGGACTTGTCTTCTAATAAACTGACATATAGACTAAAATTGGAATGTTTAGGGTAAGTACAAAACAATTTAGCTTCTGAGCATTTTAATGTTAAAATGATTGAAAGGTAAATTTTAAGAAAAAATCTAGGGTAAAAGAGGAAATATTTGGTCACACACCCTGTTTTGACTCCTCTCCCAATAGACAGCTCATTGGAGTAGCCACAGAACATAGTTACAAGTGATAGAGTGTGAATGTGTTAAAATCTTCTTACCCCTTTACTAATTATGAGTATCTAAGTCTCTGTCTACATTTCTATCTCTTTATCTGCCTCTTTCATTTCTCTCTCTTTGTTCCACTCTCTCTGTCTCTCTGTGTCTCTAAGAGTCTGTGTCTGTGCCTATGTCTGTCTCTGTCTCTCTTTCTCTCTCTGTCTCTGTGTGTGTCTCCCTCTGTCTGCCTCTCTGTCTCTGTCTGTCTGTCTCTGTTTGTCTCTTTCTCTCTCAGAATAAAATAAGAAGAATGTCAGATCTAAACAATTCTCTAAGAGAAGGGAGTAAGTTCTAGGACTTCCTGCCAAGGTGGCTACCTTAAAAGCTTGCACATTTCCCGTATATCTACTCCAACAAAACCTTCAATAGATAGAATAATGATAAAGAAAATTTAGTTTTAAAATACAAAATCTATTCCATAACTTCACAAAATCTCTCCTCTCTCTCTCTCTCTCTCTCTCTCTCTCTCTCTCTCTCTCTCTCTCACACACACACACACACACAGCAAAATCAAAGTCAATGTGAGAGCAGGGTAGCCTCTCAAAGCAACTTGAAACATCTAAGGAACAATGTCACCTGCATCATTCTGCATCTAGTAACAACAAGAGGGAAAAAAATATTCTAAGAATGATTCAAAATGGTGAGAAAGACCAAGTGTGGGCTTTGTGTGGGCAGTTAGTCTGGTATGGTGGTGCTTTGACTGGGAAAAGCTATGCCCAGAGGTTCCTGAGGTCTCTGATAATCTGTCCTGATATACCAGGGAAAGACATGGAGATCTAGCACGGACAATCTACAAAGTAGGTAGTGAACCCCAGAAGCTGGAGGTTAACCTAATAACTCAGGGGACTTAGGGCTAGAACAAGTAGGGCAACCACCCTACCACAGAGCACAACAGGGGATGGAGTCCATCCCTGAAATTCAGGAAACAAATCTGGAAAGATGAGTATATCAAGGAAAAAACTAACTACTATAAGAAATTATAAATAGAACCCCACAATTAATGCAAGCAGAGGTACAAAGTAGGAAGTTGATTTTCCACAAACACTACATGAATACTGAGAAGAAATGAAGAGATTGACAAAAAGAAATAAAAGCTCTGAAATAAAGAATTTGAATGAAAACAAAATCTTAGAAGAAAAATAACACAATAAATAAAATCCCTAGAACCTAGAATATACCAAAGACAAATGAATTATCCCAAGGGATAGCAAGAAATATTCAAACAATATCAAAAGTTATTTTAAAAAAATATTTTTTCTTATTGGAAAAAAAACTAACCTCTGCAAAATGTGAAGAAGAGATCATTTTAAAATCACTGGAATCCTTGAAAAAATAATGTTTAGAAGTATGGAAAGTGAATTTTAAGAAGTCACAGATCAGACCCAGATCTCTTAGATCTAAAAAAAAAGTACAAGGAGAAAGCACCCACTGATTACCTCTTAAAAGGAACTCCAAAAGGAAAAGTTCCAGGAATGTCACAGTTAAAATCCAGTTACTATGTCAAAATATACTATAAACATCCTGAAAGGAAGAGTTTAAGTAATAGGGAGTTTGAGTTAGGTTCACAGCTGACACCTTCTAAGAACCAGAAAAGATCTTGGTATATAATACTTCAAAAGTTGACACTATGGTTTTACAACTTGCCCTGCAGAAATGAATAAAATTTGGCAAGGGAGAGAGGGGAAAAAAACAAAAAAACAAACATACAAACATGGGTCTTTAATGGGATAGAGGACTTTTGCATTTCCAATGAAAAGACCAGAGATGAATAGGGACTTTGAAGTATATACACAAGGGTCTGAAATACATAAACAAGAGTCTAAGAATCTAAAGTAACCAAGAAGTGAAAATGCATTTGAGCAATTAGAAGGAGCTATGGCCATATTAACCTTATTGCGGTGGGGAGGGGAGGTGGTTAGAACAAATTTACCTTCAGAAACTTCATGTCTCCAAAGTATAATGAGTGAGTTAAATTTGGAAAAACAGGTGAGAGAATTAGTACTGATCAGAGGTTTTAGTCTGGGAAACAAGAGGAAAGATGGAGCGATACAGCAATATAACAAGGAGAAAGAAGATTATGGAACTTAGTAATTCTCATAATTAGGGTGTGTGAAAGGAATATATGAGCATAAAGGAAGGGGTGGGGCAATGGGCATTGGATGAATCTTGCTTTTATCTGAAATGAACAAAAGATTCTTGAAAACATATAGTTTGATGTAGAAATGCATCAGGTTCAACATGGAAACAAAGTGGGGTTGAGGATAGGGCAGCTAAATGGGAGATTAGTACCGAGGAAGGAATATTCACAGGCAAATAAACTTCTTAATCCTCAAGGGTAAAAGAAAAATAAAACAGCATAGATACTAGAAAAGGAAAAGGAGAGAAAAGAAGAAAAAGAAAAGAAATTTAAGGAGTTCTTAAATTTCATCTTAGACAATTAGGAAATGGCTGAACAAATTGTATATGATTATAATAGAACATTATTGCACCATAAAAAATGATGGAAGAGACAATTTCAGAGAATCCTGGGTAGGATGAAGTGACACAGTCAATTGAATAGGAAAAGGAGAACAACATGTACAAAGAAAACAGAGAAAAGAAAAAGGAAGAAGGAAAAAGAAAGAGGAAGGAAGGAAGGAAGGAAGGAAGGAAGGAAGGAAGGAAGGAAGGAAGGAAGGAAGGAAGGAAGGAAGGAAGGAAGGAAGAAAGGAAGGAAGGAAGGAAGGAAGGAAAGAAGGAAGGAAGGAAGGAAGGGAGGAGAAATAACTGAAAAAAAATTTAAGAACTCTAATAAATACAATGATCTCTTATGACTCCAGAAAACCTAAGATGGAGGATTTTACCTGTTTTGCTGACAGAGACAAAGGATTTATGATGTAAAGACATGAATTTTTGGATATCACCCATTCAAGGATTCATTTTCTAATAAGAACTAAATCTATTGAGAGTAAAGTAATTTAGAACCATGAAAACTTCTAAAGAACCTTTCAAGATTTGTTTTAATGATGTAAATTCATCCTAAAATTACTCTTAAGGTAAAAATTAAGCAATTAAAATAATCAGATAGAAGTGGCAGAAAGGGGAAAAAAAAGAGTAAGCAAGCAGATGATTTACAAGATTATCTCCCAAACTGTGATCAGGGTTAACTCCAACTAATATTACTATTTTGCAATTCGAATGTGCCCTGTCCTTCTTTTATTCTTCTTGACTAAGCTAAAAGTTTTGAGAATTTGCTTAAGACAAAAGGACACTATATTGAAAGAACATGATATTAGGGGCAATAAAGAAAAACACCTTTTATTAGATGGAAAATTCCTACTTCATTCCTATGTGACCTCTCAAAACTCCTTTCCAATCATGAAATATTATTATATTGTAGTAGAGTAATATTGAACTGCAGTCATTTAGTGTGTGGATTCTGCCCATATGACTGCAATTAAGATAGGAAGATATTGAAGCTCCCACAAAAATTAAGGAATGAGTTTCAGGGATCATGGAATTATCAGTAAGTATCAAAAAGTATTCAAAGTACAGAGTGGAATGAAATTCCACAATAAAATATCTGTTTCAAACCACCAATTTAACTGGTATTAGTAAAATGTGTTGATTTGGCCATCACCTCTGTCAACAATATGATGGCTTATTGATTATCAAATGGGTGTTCTAATGCAATTGTCTTACTCAGTGAAATATCCAGATGCAAAATAGATGAATTAGATCAAGCACTGAAGATGGGATTGATTGTTCTGTGAATGTCTGTAAATAATCAAGCCAGGCAATGATGATGAGCAATTTGTCATCGCTATGTGGGATTAAAAGTAATCTCCTAAAATAATCTAAAAGAGTTGGCTACCGTAAAGGAACTGAAATTGTTTTGGTTTTTGCTTTTATAAACTCAGTACTTTATCCAGAGAAAATGCTTAATAAGTATCTAATAAATAATATAGAATCAAATGGAATTGACTGTGAATAGCAATCAATGATTAGAAAATGGAGAAAGAAGTGTAAACAATTAAAAATGTCAACAGTATTCTAATATCATGAAGAAGTCTTGAAAGATAGTTATAATACTGTACTAACAGGAAATGGTAAAGAGAGGAAAGCATGAAATCGAATTAGGAAAGGGGATCAGGCATTTAATATGGCAATTATATGGGGGAGGAGCCAAGATAGCAGTGTGCTCTCCTCCAAATCCCTTCAAATACCTCTAAAACGTGACTCTGAACAAATTCTACAGAGTCAGAATCCACAAAGAGAAAGAGTGAGGCAGATTTCCAGCCTAAGGCAAACTGGAATTTTAACAGGAAGGGTCCTTTGCACTGGGCTGGGGAGAAGCACAGTCTAGACTGCAGGCTGTGACAGCACAGACCCAACCCTAATAACCCAGAGAAGACTTTAGGGGACTGAATCACTTACAGCAGTGGTGGTTTCCAGACTTCTCAGTTCACAGATGCCAGAGACAATTTAGAAGGTCAGTAGGAGGGGTCTGTCCAAACTGGATGAGGGGTGCAGTCCTACACAAGGTATGTGGCAGTAGCTGCTCCTGCAGCTATCATGTCTATGAGCTGATAGCTCATAGACAGTATATTTAAACTTTTTAAACTATTTAAACTTCTGGAAGCCAATATGGTAAAGAAAGCAGTGAGTCAATCTCACCCTCCCTTGTAGACCTTGAAAAAACCCATAGAATATTGCCCCAGGAAAAAAATCCAGGAATAGTGGAGCCAGAAGAAGGATGGGGTACAACAGTCTTCAGGAGCCTAGGGGAATTAAATGGGACAGCTGTGTCTTGCTGTGGCTGAAGGGAACCAGTAAGTGATGGGAGGCAACCCAGCAAGTCAGCAGCAAGTCCTACCTCAGGGACCTAGCAGGAGATCCTTGAGTCCCAGGGTGAAAGAGCAGGCAAGTTTCAACACCAGGCACACACCAGACACTACCAGCAGCTTCAGTTCAGCACCAGGTAAAATACCAGACTGCGACAATCTCCAACTTCCAGCAGTTGAGGTCCTAGAACACAAAACCAATAACCAGTCCCTTACCCCCAACACAAGAAGTGTGGGACAGTGCACTCTGGGATCTAGACACAAAGATCAATTTTAAAAGCCAGAAAAAACAAACAACATAAGCAAGAAGAATCAAAGAAAAAACAATGACCTTAGAGAAATATCTTGGTGACAGGGAAGATCAAAACATAAATTTAGGAGAGGACAATGTGGTCAATATACCCACATCTGAAACCTCAAAAGGGAATATGAACTTATTGCAAGTCCAAAAAGCTTCCATGGAAGAGATCAAGAATGATTTTAAAAGTCAAATAAGAGAGATAAAAGAAGAATTGAACAATTCCTTTAAAAATAAAATTGACAAAATGGAAAAAAAAAGTTCACTGAAGAAAACTCCTTAAAAGGTAGAATTGGTCAAATTGAAAAGGAGATGCAAAAACTGAAGAAAAGAATTCATTAGAAATTAGAATTGGGCAAGTAGAAACTCATGACTCTATGAGAGATCAAGGATCAGTCAAACAAAATCAAAATAATGAAAAAAATTGAAGAAAACAAAAAAAAAAACCTACCTCATTGGAAAAAACAACTGACCTGAGAAATAGATCGAGGAGAAAAAATCTAAAAACTGTTTGTCTACCAGAAAGTCATGATGAAAAAATGAGCCTGGACTCTATCTTCCAAAAATCATCATGGAAAACTGCTCTGAGATCATAGAGTCAGAGGGCAAAATAGGCATTGAAAGAATCCATGGATCACCATTTTGATCATCACCATAATCAAATTGAAAATATCAAAGAATATTATAGCCAAACACCAAAATTATCAGATCTAGGAGAAAATACAACAAGTAGCCTGAAAGAAAATATTCAAATGTTGTGGAAGAAGAGTTGGCATTACACAGGACCTGGTAGCTTCTACATTAAAATATTGAAGAACTGGGGCGGCCAGGTAGCACAGCAAGTAAGAGCACCAGCCCCAGTGTCGGGATTACCTGGGGATCAAATCCAGGCTCAGACACTTAGCACCCACCCAGAAACACCTGGCAACCTTGAGCAAGTTAATTAACCCCAATTACTTAAAAAAAAAAGAATAAATGGTAAAAGGAGCAGCTAGGTGGCATAGTGAGTAAAGAGCTGGCCCTGGAATCAGGAGGACCTGGGTTAAGATCAGGGCTCAGACACTTAACACACACAAACACAAACACATACACACACACACAAAAACTATCCATGTAACCTTGGGCCAGTTACTTAACCCCAATTGCCTTCCAAAATGCAAAAAAAAGAATAAATGGTAAGTAAACATACTTTAATGTAGCAAGGGATGGTTAAAAAAATAGATTCATCAATCACTGGAAAGAGAACATGAGAACAGGAGGGAAAGGCATAGGATGGAAGTACAGAATTCACTGGATTCTGTCTCTATGTCACTAATGGCACAACAGTCACTCTATGTGGCTGGCACTAATTTCAGTTCACATGGTCCAATGATATGAGTTTCAGCATTCTCTTCTCCTCCCTTCATGTGGCATCCTGGCTGAAACGTTGTGATCATGGAGGTTGTGGCAGGGGCAGAGGGCTGCATGGATTTTCTTTGATATAGTTGAACACTGCTGGAAGTGCTCATGTTTTCTTCTCAGTCCTTGCTCCCTTCTTGCCTAATTGATTCACTAACCTACTCCTCACTGTGGCTTTTCCAAACCTTGTCATCTCTCTTCAATTTTGTGACCATACGTGTTGCCCCACTATCTCAGCCAAGGCTTTTTCCTCAAATTTTACCGTGCAAATTGAAGCCAGTTACTGAGGGCTCACCATTTCCTCATCCTCAACTCATATCATTCAAATACGCCTCGGCTCTATCCCACTATCCTCTACTTAACTCCTCCAATGAAGAGGAAGGTCTTCTTATCAAAGTCAACTTTTCTACATATACACTTGATTTCATCCCTTCCTCACTCCTCCAACTTACTACACTCACTATCATCCTGACTTATCTTCATCTTCAAAGCTCATCACCCTATTTTATCTCCATTCTCTTCAAATTTCTTGCTTCCTATAAATATACCCATTTACCTCCCCATCTTAAAAAAACCCTCATTTGACCCTAGATCCCTACTAGTTATATCCCCATATATTCCTTCCTTTTGTAGCAAAATTTCTTGAGAGATCCATCCACACTAGTTACGTTTACCTCACTTCTCACTCTCTTCTAAACTCTTTATTCTAGCTTCTGACTCCACCATTAAATTGAAACTGCTCTATTCAAAGTTACCAATGATCTTTTTAATTGTTGAATTTAATGGTCCTTACACTATTGGTGGAGCTGTGAACTAGTCTAATCATTCTGGAGAACAATTTGGAACTATGTCCAAAGGACTATAAAACAGTGCCTATTCTTTGACTCAGCAATAGTGTTACTAGCTATTTCCCAAAAAGATCAAAGGAAAATGAAAAAGGACCCAAATGGACAAATATATTTATAACAAAAAGTTCTTTTGTGGTGGCAAAAAGTTGGAAACTGAAAAGAGTCTCATCAGGTGAGGAATGGCTAGACAAGTTATAGTACATGTGTGTATGCATATGTATATATGTACATATATACATATATGTGTATGTATGTACATATATACATATATGTGTATCTGCATGGGTGTATGTATATATATATATGTGTGTGTGTATATATATATCTTGTACATGACCATTTCTTTGCATGTTATCTCCTTGAGGGAAGACTTTTTTTTTTTAATTATTTTGTTGTTGTCCCTGTTCCCCAGGACATAGCACACAATTTACCATATAGCAAGCATTTAATAAATATTTGTTTATGACTTGCCTCTCCCAACATTTCAGCACTCACTTTTCCTTTAGGATGAGAGAGGGAGCAGATGTTGTTTCATGAAGAATCTCATTCTCTTTAAATTCCTGATTCAATATGTACTAGGGATATCAGGGTTGATCTGGAGGCATTAGTCTCCATTGTACATTCTAACTCCTTAGTCATCTTCAAAGGGGTGCTACATTTGCGGTATATGCCCAATTATAAAGCCACTAGCTCAGAGAATATGGTCAATTTAGTACTTTTTCTTGCATAATCCTGAATTGATATTTAGGATCATTAGACCAATTCACAGTTCTATTAATATGTTGTTACTATGTCTTTCTTCAATTCAGCCAACACTGACTGTTCTAATTTTCTGTCACTATCAATTTACAGAGAGCAAAATGAAACCTTAGAGTTATTTTAATTTGCATTTCTATTAGTGATTTAGAATATATTTCAAATGGTCATTTGCAATGCACAATTCTTTTCTTGAAAGTTGCTGGGGAATGGCTTTGTTCTTAATATATTTCTGTTAATTTTCTATAAAATTTCAATCTCAGACTTCTATTAGTGATATCTGATGCAAACATTTCTCTCTTCAGTTCTTATTATACTATCTTGGGAGATTTTATTCATCAAAATCTTTCACATTTCATGCAGTTGAAATGGTGTATTTTATCTTTTACGATTTCCTCCTCCTTTTGTTCATTTAAGAAGAACAAAGCTGCAAAAGATACTTGGTCACATTCTCTTTCATTTTTTTAACTGCCAAATTGAATGGTCTTTTCTTTATCCTTATCTTTCTTGACTTCTCTATTGAATTTGACACTATTGATCAATCTCTACTCTTTGATACTCTTCTGTTTCTTGGCTTTGGTGACTCTACCCTCTCTTTGTTCTCCTCCTTCATGTTAGACCAACTCTCTATCTCCTTTGCTAGATCTTTGTACGACTCATGCCCACTAATCATAGTTGTCTTGGGCCATCTTCTTTTTTCCCCCATTATACTATTTCCCTTGCTTATTTCATGAATTGAATTACCTTGTCTATGTTGATCATTCTCAGATCTATTTGTCCAGCACTATCCTTTCTCTGGACCTTCAATTTTATATCTCCAACTGACTGCCAGATATCTCAAACTAGATGACCCACAGCCATCCTATATTTCCCAAATGGAATTAATTCTCTTTACCCTATAACCATCTTTCTTCATAACTTTCCTCATAATGTCAAGGGTGCCACCATTCTGCCAATCACCCAGACTAATTACCTAAGCTCCATCCTCAATTTCTAACTCTCTCTCACCACCCATATCTAATCAATTGTCAATTCTTGTGATTTCTTCTTAACATTTCTCATTTATGCTCACTTCTGTCTTCTAACATTGCCACTATTTTATTCCAAGTACTTATTACTTCACACTTGGACTATTTCAATAACCAGCTAGTTGGCCTACTTGCCTCATTTCTCCCCACTTCAGTCCATCCTTCACTCAACTGTCCAGTTGATCTCCATTTTCTCAGGTCTGACCAGTGGCCCCCTATTTCCTTCAGGATCAAATATAGTATCAACTATTTGAATTTAAAAGTCTTTCATAACCTAGCCCCCTCCTGTCTTCTCACAGCTTTGTGTGTGACTGCCTCCTTGTAATCTGTAATGCAGTAATGCTTTCCTCTTTCCTCTACCTTGCAAATTACTATCTCCCAGATCTGGACTTTTTCCCTGGCTATTCTATTACCTAGAATGGTCCCTCCTGCCATCTCTACCAACTGGCTTTCCCAGCATGGGAGTTTCAGCTAAAAGTCTACCTACTGCCAGAAGCCTTGTCTAATCTTAATCTTATTGCCTTCTGTTTTAGATTATTCCCTATTTATCCTGTCTATATTTTACTTGTACATAGTTGTATATATGCTATTATTAGACTACGTGTTCATTGAAAGCTGTCTGTTCTTTTTGTCTTTCTTGTATCCCCACAATTTCAGCATAGTGCCTGACAGATAATATTACAATCATCATCATCATCATCATCATCATCAATATCATCATCATCACCATGTATAATCAGTCATAACACATTGACTGATAGATTCAGGAATATGGGGCTTTTATTTTTAGTTTTTCTATTCCTAGCTTATTGTGGTTGATAACGAAAATTTTTATTTAAGTCTAAATTCTGTGAAATTAATTTCAAATTTTAACATCAGTTCTTGTCAAAACAGGAGTCTTTCCCCTCAGAATTTAATGTTAATGCCTACAACTTTATAATATAGTTTGATACCTGATCATGTTAAACATCCCCAGTTCTTTCAAACAATCTTCATTTGGCATGGACTTGAAATTTTTTACCATACCTCTTTTGTACTCTCTCCAGGTTATCTATGTTTTTCCTTGAATATAGATCTCGGAACTGAACACAATCCTACAAATGTAATGGGACCAAAAAGGAATACAATATAATTATTAACTTCTTTGTTTTAAACACTATTACTCTAAGGACCAGTATTCAGTACCAAGTTCCATTAGTTTTTTTTCCACATTTATGATTTATTTTAAAAATGCCATTCCTTAAAACAATTTCCCTGCAGATGAACTACTTTCTAGAAGCCTCTCCCTTGATTTACATTTTCAGATTTGATTTTAAATTTAAGCATATTATTTTACATTTATACCTATTAGATTTCATCTTATTAGAGTCAGTCAAATGCTTTTTGAGTCTTAACCTTTTCAGCCCAAAGTATTCACTAAACCTCACAGCTTTATGTAATCTATAAATGTGATAGTCATGCTATCTATGTGTTATTCAAGTCATTGATAAAGTGTTAAACAACATAGTGTCAAGTATAGATCACTAAAGCACTCCAGTAGATATTTCATTCCAAGTTAATATAGAATGATGAATGAAAAGTTTTTGATCCTGGCCATTCAATCAATTCTGAGTGTACCTGTGCTACTATTAGCCCAAGTTCGTTGAGAATAGGGGCTCTTTCTTTCTTTGTCTCTCTGGTGCATAGAACTTAGAAGACACTAATTAAATGCTTGTGAAGTGATTGATTGAGATCTCCTTCTTGTCTACAATAACGGTATGAAAGGCTATCAAAGACTTGCCTAAAATCCATGTAAAGGATATCTATAGCATTCCCCTGACCTACAGGTAGTAAAAAGGAAATGAGATTAGACTGTCATGAACGGTTCTTAATTAAACCCAGGCTCTTTGTGATGATTCTTTCTTTCTCTTTGTTCATTAACCATTCTTTTATATCTCCTAAAATTTTGCCAAAGATTGAAGCCAAGTTCAGTGAACTATGAATTTCAAAACCTACTCTCTTTTTTTTTTGAAAAATTGGAAAAATATTTGCCCTTCTCTAATCCTGCAATAACTCCTATTTTCCAATATATTTAAAAGATCATTGACAGCGGATCAATAATCACATCTGCTACTTCTTTGAGTAGCATGGGATATATAGTTCCTTGGGGCACTTGAACTCATTAAGAAAAGCTATGTGGTCTTTCACGATTTCCATATTCACCATGAGTTTCAAATGCCTATTGTCCTTTTTTGCTCTGTCCTTTCCAGCCCAAAGATCATTCTCTTTGAAAGTTATTAGAATAGGATTTCAGCAGAGGAATAAATTTATGACATTTCTTTAAAAAAATCATTCCACAAAACAGGTAAGTTTTAAAAAGCACAGATGAAATTAAACATTGGGATGCACATACATTAAAACACATCTTTCGGTTGCCGCACTGCTTTTGGGAAACACATATGAGAGTGGAAGGACCACAGCAGACAAATGTCATAAGAAAAAGAACAAAGTGAGAATTTGGTATATTAATGTGAAGTCAAGTTAAGGAGCCCTAAGTTCTTTTGTCGATATTGTCAATGTTTTTTTTTAAACCAAAATTTTTGAGGTAGAATTATAAAAGCATGGATTGAATGTGTGTGGGTTCATTCTATTATTCTAGAAAAAATAAATTTAATGCCAAACCTGTATGGAAGAAAATTTATTATGCATAATATAGCCCAGTGGCGCCTACTTGTTCATTACTATGGTGAACCTTTGGTTGGAAAACAGTTGGGGGAAAACAGTATAAACTTTACACAATTCCCCTAAAACTTTATTATGTTTGGTTCTTTATACAGGAGAGTGTATTAATAGTTGAAACTAGCATGCTGTTTGGTTTTACTGTTTGGCCATGTGCATTTTTAGGGTCACTATTCCAAGAAAATGTAAGCAATTTCAATGTTTTTTTAATAAAGTTAGAGAAGGCAAACTTTTACAGTTCACTTGCAAACAGCTGTACAACCTGCGTGCTATGTATTAAAAACAATTATTATGCTGTTGCCTGACTATATGGGACATATTAACAAAGCTACCATCATTAGGCACGCCTCAGCACTACTCTTAAGGAATCCAGATGGTAGCTTTAAACTTAATCTCCATGGTGTCCCCTGGGAAGCCTGTGTTCTAATCACAGTCTCACTTACTCTTGCTTCAGTGCTGTGGAGCAGATCAGACAGGAGAAATGGCCCCCTGCTGCTACTGATGTACTGTAACTGTACTGGTCATTACCCTCTATTGCAGTTAAGATTCTGTTTGTGAGGTAACTCACTAGACCATATATCATTATTTGAGGGGCTAGAAACAATTGATATTACCTTGATGTGGTGGCTGGCAACTAATTATTACTCTTTTCTTTTTCAGTGCGGAGTATTTAAGCAAAAGAATACAATTCTTTCCTTTCTCTTACTATTCTCATTCTGATGTACTAACCTGATTTTAGCCATCCATACAAAGGAAAACCCTAGGAAAAAAGGGGGATAGCTGGTGACCTTGTCTTTCAACCTTCTCTTTCTGAACTCTTTCTGTAGCTTTCCATTTCCTTCTATTGCTCCTACTTTAGGGGCATAGAAGAAAACCATCTGATCATCTCCTCTCACGATTAGTAACTGAAATCAGCTTAATGTGTTTTATTTTCCCCTTTACCACTCTTCTCTTCCTGCCCAACTTCCACCAGTCATCTCCTGAGCAAATTATTTATACTTTTAAAATTAATTCAAGGAGAAAGGGTAAAGGAATTAGTTTCTAACTGTAAAATTTCAAGCCCCTTAGTCAGAGAGAGATTTGGGGGGAAGAGGGGTCATTCCTAGTGAAGAGAAGGTGGATTAGTCCACAAAGGCTATACCAAGGCACATATATCCAGAGCTACCTGAGACCAAGGAAATGATGATTCGTTGTTTGGGTCTGTGGGAGCTGATGAATTTCCTGCCTGCTTTTGGTCACATTGTGGCTTGTTGCTGGAAAGATTTGGTTATTTAGACAAATGGCACAGCAGATAAAATGCCAGGCCTGCAGTTTGGAAGCTTTATCTTCCTGAGTTCAAATCAAACCTCAGATGACTACTAGCTATTTGACCTTGGGCAAATCATTTAACCTTTTTGGCCTCAGTTCCCTCATGTGTAAAATGAGCTTGAAAAGGAAATGGCAAAGCACTGTAGTATCTTTGCCAAGAAAACCCCAAATGGAGTCATGAAGGATCATACAAGACTCAAAATGACTGAACAGGAAACAACATTTAGAATGATGATGTAAATAAGAGTGATCTCTTGATTACCCCTGCCCTGTGACAGTGCCTGATGGTGGGATGCCACATCTACAGGAAGAAGGAATTTACCTTCTGGTTTGGTCATCTTGCTCATGACTGTCCCTTGTGCAAATGATGCATTATCTTCTCTTTGACTCTCTGGAGCAGGATGTAGATGATAGGCTGTATTCATTTATTCTTATCTAACCTTTGGTTTCATGTGGAAAATGAACTCATCTAGGTACCTGAGCCTCTGCTTGCCTTATCCACTTTGTATTTCCTTTCCTAAGTAGTTAATGTAGTGTAATAGTAATGGGAATTTGAAGACCTTCCCTGCCTCGAAGATCTTCCTGCCCCCTAAGAGATTGAATATAATTACATGGAACCTGTGGTGGGAGGGGCTTGCTGAAGAAGTCACAGCAGGTAGATGGTAGGTAGATGGTCTGTATATTTTAGGTTTTATATACATACATATATATTATAGCCTTATTTTCTTTTTCTCTTTTTTCTTTCATTCTTTTTGTCTTATACATATATCTACTCTTTGCTCTATCTACATATAACACTCCCCCCCACAAAAAAAAACATCTCTTTTGACAAGTAATTATATTTGCAAAACAAATTCATGCATTGGTTGTGTCTGAAAAAAAAGTCTTATTTTGAATCTCTGTCTCTATTTCTGACAATAACTGAAAAGCATAATTCCCCTTTAGTCTTTTTAAGTTATTTTATTTTTTTCCAAATATAGTTAAAAACAGTTTTAAAGATTCTTTTTTTAATTTTGAGTTTCAAATCCTTTTTATCCTTCCTACCACTTCCCCCTACCAGGACAGCAAGCAATTTGATAAAGGTTATACCTGTGTAATCATTTGGGACACATTTTCATATTACTCGTGTGAAAGAAAAGACAGATAACCAACACAGAAAAATAAAGTTTAAAAAATAGAATGTTTTGATCTTCATTCAGAGTCCATCAGATTTTTCTCTAAAGGTGAATAGCATTTTTCATCATGAGTCCTTCAGAATTGTCTTGAATCTTTGTATTGCTGAGAATAGCTAAATCATTTACATTGATCATCAGATAATATCCTGGTTACTGTTTACAGTTTTATCTCTGTCCTCCTCAATTCACTTTGCAAAGTCTTTCCAGGTTTTTTTTTCTGAAAATATCCTGCTCATCATTTCTTATAGCACAATAATATTTTATCACAATCTTATATTACAACTTGTTCAGTTCTTTCCCAATTTAGTGTCATCCCCTCAATATCCAATTATTTACCACCACACACACACACAGACACACACACACACAGATAAATTGACCATTTATCTGCTGTAAATATATATATATATATATATATACATGTATATATACGTGTGTGTGTGTATATAGGTCCTTTTTCCTTTTTTATAATCTCTTTGGGATACAAATCTAGCAGTGTGATTGCTGCGTCAAAGTGTATACACAGTTTTATACACCTTTTCAGCATAGTCCCAAATTGTTTTCCAGAATGGTTGAATGAGTTCATAACTCCAACCACAGTGTCCCAATTTTCCCCCACCTCATCCAACATTTGTAATTTTCTTTTTCTGTCGTATTAGTCAATGTGAAAAGTGTGAGGGTATTTCAGAGTGGTTTTCATTTGCATTTCTCTAATCAATAGTGATTCAGAGCACTTTTCATATCATGATAGCTAGCTTTGGTTTCTTCATTTGAAATCTGCCTGTTCATATCCTTTAACCATTTAGCAGTTGTTCCCCATTAGTTTTATGGAATTCTGATTGGTCAAGATTCTTACCACAATTCTGAATCCTTTCCAAATTGTTTGTTATTACAATATTTCAATAATTTTAAAATAGTGCTGTACTCTTTGTCCTGCTCACTTTATATTGTATCCGAATATGTAAATCTTTATAAGTTTTTTAATTTGTCACTTTCTTTCATATGCATTTATCCTGTTCAAATTCAGTGTTATGATTACTGATTTGAATTTCCTCTATCAAAACCCTTTGAAAGTTTGTCCTCTTTTCCCTCATCTACATCTTTTCAAAGAAGATGGTGGCAAAGATATGTGAACAAAAAATATGAAAAATATTGAAAAAATATGAAAAAATATGAAAAAAAATGTGAACAAAAATAGTGACCTATAATGGAAGTTATTCTATTTCTGCTCCTCTGATCTCCCTCTCTTTTTCAAGTGCAGACCATCATCCCTGGTTCTTACAATTTCTTTCTCTCTTGAATCTTCACTATGAGACTGGGTAGGGTTCGAGTCCTTTTGGTCCATCCTATTCATGGCACTTAGGTTTCAGGTTCTCTATATTAGCTTGCACTGACTTCTGCCTCCTCTGTCTCAACCTTTCTCTGAATGCCTGTAGGATTATGGTTATCTTCCTGTTTAGACCTGTATGGAAGTACTTACTGCTCTTTCTCTTTGTTATTCTTGAGTATTGCTATTTCTGGAAAGATTTTTATGTCTTTCCTGGAGCGCATGTGGAAAAGTTAAACTCTTCTCAAACCTTTCTTGTGGCCATCTTACCAGGAAGTCACTCATCACTGATTTTTTTTAAAACTCACCAAGGATTATATGACCTCATCTTATAAGAGCCAAATGCAGCCTTGTTTTCATTCGTCTTTTACAGGATTTTCTTTGAGACAGGCGGTCATATTTTGCTTGCTTAACTGAACAGTAAAGGACTATGAGAATAGTCCGTTTCAGCTTCTTGGTTATAATTATAATTTGACATTTGTATAAGTCTTCACATTTGTAAATGTTATGTGATCATTTTACTTAGTTCTTCCTCAAAGCTGTACTGAGAGGAAAATTCACATTAATACTTTTTTTTTTCAAATGATCACTTAGATAAAAAGAGAAATGAAGCAGGGTAGACAAAGAGGTTGGATCCGAATTTCCAACTTCTACAGATGTGACCCATTGCAGTTGGTATTTTTAAGTTTTGTTAAACCTTGCTAATTGAAGTCTTCCCGATATAAGTAAAGTGTAAAACATATTAGTAAAATGTGCAAATTTAGAGCCACCTCCTCCTGAAATGTTCATATGAACTATTTCTGCCTGACCTTTGGTAGAGGCTTCTGAGGTCATATTGTTCTGACGAGGCAGTCAGAAACACTGTACCTTGACCCTAACACAGTTATGGCATTTTGGTCCTCTTTAAGAATGAGGGACAACAATCTTTCAACCAACCACTCCTATTCTAAGTGTGAGGCCTGCCTCCATATTCCAGTACAGACATCCACTCAAAGATTTAGTCTTAAAAATAAAATATAAAAGACTAACAAAAAAATCTATCACTTTCTTCATATCCTTTATAAGTATTTTTTTAGACTTGAAAATGATTTTTCTTTCATAATAGGAAGTTTCCTTTTTCTTTCCCCAAACCTTTTGGGAATTTTCAGACATATAACAGTGACTGGTACATGAGCCCATCAAGATACATGTATCACATCAAGGTGTCCAGATCTTGGGCACCTCTAATGGTGTTAGTCAGCTGATGAAGAACCTATATTGAGAGGTAGCATGAGAAAATCCAATTCGTCAAAGATTTATTACAATGTCTCCCACATGTAAGGCACTAAGATAGTATAGTGAGGGTTTGATGAAATGGTCTATAGGGATAAGATTTTAGTGTTTGCCTCTAAAAAGGCATGAAAATGTATACTAGAAATGCCTTGACCTTGGATTTGAAGCATGCACTTATGTTCTTTGACGGCTGATCTGGTCTGCTAGTCATATTATGAAGATGTGCTTTTTTGATTGGTTGCATACTCAAAATGAAGGTGCATTTAAAAAGGCATTAATCAGCCAGGGAAGTTCCTTAGCAAGGATTCCTATCGAATTTGTTGATTTTGGAGGAGAAATAGGTCCTTAGAATCTTGAGTTGCAGGAAGAGACTCAGTTTCTATCTCACCTGAAGTCAGAATGTAAGCTGACAGGGCACAGAATTGCTGTTACCTTTTAGATGGGGACTGGAGGTGAATAGGACTGTACATTTGGACAAGTCAGAACAAACCACCAGAAGTTTCCAGAGTAGAGTACGTTTCTGTTTTTTTGTTGTTTGTTGTTGTTGAGCTACTTTTAAGTCATGTCCAACTCTTTGTGATCCCATCTGGGGTTTTCTTGGTAAGGATAAGTCATTTGCCATTTCCTTTTCCAATTCATTTGATAGATGAGGAAATGAGGCGAACAGGGTTAAGTGAATTGTCCAGGGTAACATAGCTAGTAAGTGTCTCAGGCCATATTTTAATTCATGAAGAGGAGTCTTCCTGACTCCAGGCCTGGTACTCTATCCACTGGGCCACCTACTTGTCTTTTTGGTTTTGCTTTTGGTTTTGCTTTTGCTTTTTGGAGGGCAATTGGGGTTAAGTGACTTGCCCAAGGTCACACGGCTAGTTTTTGTGCTGTGTCTGAGGACAGATCCGAACCCAGGTCCTCCTGACTGCAGGGCTGGTGCTCTGTTCACTGTGCCACCTAGCCACCCTCTAGTTGTCTTTTTGACCAGCAAGTCCACTATCCGTGCATCAAAGGAACAACCTTTGAAATCAGCTCAGCAGTAACTAAGAAAGAAATTCATTCAGAGGTTATGATATATTCAAAAGCAAAATTGGTAGGGCAAAAGCTATGTAGAAACTGAGTTAAATTTAAGCACATTCTCCTCAAAGATTGAGGTAATATAAAAGACAATGTGACCCACTGAAGGAGGGGGAGAAATGTTTGTACTTCCGTTCTTGCTCTCTCTTTGAAATAAGTAACTTTTTATAAAAGCTAGTCAGTATTAATTGGTAATGTGGAAATGAAGAGTTAGTCACTGACACTTAAAGGTGTGTGTGTGTGTGTGTGTTGGAACACATTAAACAAGGTTTAAGAAAATAGCATTGGAAAAAGACACCTAATTCCTCAGGAATACCCTAGACCACAATGGGGCAGATGTAACAGGCCTTACTCTGGAAGTGTAAGGCCAGAGCCAACTACTACAGTAAGCTCTGAAGCATATGTAATTCCATGCCCAGAACTTTCAAACTCAGTTTACACAAGCCAAGTTCAGTTTTGGGGACTGTCCAAAATTGTATCTATCTTTGGATCATATTGCCCTCAGCCAGAATTACCTGTGGGAAATCTCAAAATATAGCACTAATATAGCTTGTGTTTTCATCTTCTCTGATGTGGGTAAAATGGTCCCGAGTTCCCAGAAAAGAACTCAAGATAACACTGCATTTATTGGGGCCTGAACAGCTTTTATTTCACAGAATATACAGAAAATGGGCAAAGTGCATAAAGAACTCATGACAGCACAATAAACAATCAACAATTTCATTTCATTCCATTTCACAAGCAAGCATTAAGTGCCTACACCATGTTGGATATTGGAATTGGGGGAACAAAGAAAAGAAGGATAGTACCTTGCATTGCTGTTAAGGGAAAAGCACACTGGGGAAATAAGTTTTAAAAGTATTGGGGGTAGGGGGGAATGACATCTCATAGAATCAGGAAAGGTTTCTTGTAAGAGTTAGTGGGTAAGTTTCTACCAAAATTTTCATCCAAGAAGTTGACTTCCTCCTCTTCCTCCTCAGCCTCTTCTTTACCATTCTTAGAAACAGCAAAAGTCATTGGAGAGGGAGTTAAGGGAGTGGAGAAAGATGAATATGTGTTTCAGGATTGGGAGACAGGCTGCACCAAGGTACAGAAACTCAGAACATCAGGGCGCTTTTGAGAAGTTGCATGCTGAAATTGTTTTATAAATTAAAAAAAGAAAAAAACTTTTATAAATGATATATGCAAAGCTCCATGTAAAAGTGTGTCCTTTTCTATAATACATAGGATGGAAAAAGTTGTTTTATTTTTTTTAAGTTTAGAATTTTCTAAGTAAAGGTAGGTAATGGAATATTAGATATATTAGATATTATTAATAGATATCTAATATTAGATATATTAGATATTATTATTAGAAATCTAATATTAGATATATAGCACCAAAGAAGTCAGTTTGGTTTCAGAGAAACAGTGTATAAGAGGGGGTAATAGATCAAAAGCTGGACTACAAGTAGATTGTTAAGGGATTTAAATGGAAAAGATACTATTTTAATGGGGGGTTTTGTGCATAGAGATAATGGGGAACTACTGAAACATCTTTGGGAAGGACTGGCCTAATCAAACCTACACAAGAAGGAAAGATTTGAGAGTAGAGAGACTGAAGGCAGGAGTAAAAAGTTGGAGGTTGTTGCAATACTCTGGGTAAGAGGGTTTGAATGTCTCAAATAGGGTAGTAGACATGTGAGTAGGAAAAAGAATAAATCTGGAAAAGATGCTATTAATTTAGAACCCAGAAATAGCAAATGATTAGATTTGGGGAATGATTAAATGGAACTTTGAGTATGACTATTATGCTGTGAATCTAGGTGACTAGAAATTTCATGGTTCTCTAAATAGACACATGAAAGGTAGAGTGAGAGACAAATTTAGGGGAAAATATAATTAGCTCTGTTTTAGACCCATTGAGTTTGAAATGCTGATGGAATATCTAGTTGGAAAAGAACAATGAGAAATTGGAGAGGAGGGAATAGAGCTTTTTCTTCTCATTTAAGTAACACTTTTCCTCAAAGCCCTAACCAGTCCTTCAGATTTATGTCACCACACCATAAATTGGACTCTCCTCAGAAGGGAAATGCATTTTGGCCTGCTAGAAGGAACAATCTCACAACATTTCAATGAATGTATTTTCCCCCTGAAATCCAATCCAGTAATCTAGTCTTTTGGCGTTACTCTGAGGGCTTATACTCGTACTGAAGGGGAATGAACACATTTAGAGTTGGAAAAAGGCAACTTCCAACAGTGCCTTCATGGACCAAATAATAGTAATATTTCAGGGAAGATCCTTCCAGCTCTAGGTAACATGCATATGGTCCTTTCCTCTCTCTAAGAGGGTAACTTGGCCCATGAAATCATTCTTTTGCTAGAAGATGGAATTCTGGAATTGTGATTCCCCCCTCTCTATAAAGAAGGCTAGAGATTAGGAATTTCCTTCCACCATATGGACCACATAGTTTCCACATCCATGGCTCCCACATCTTTAGAGCAGATGTGTCTCTTCTACTGACTCTTTAGGCCTGGATCCAGGTACTCAGAATCTAGGATTTTAGGGGCTAGAAAACTTCTTAGACCTATAATTATATAAATGGTATTTTATCATCGCATGGTTTCTGAGCCAAAAAAGAAATAAACAAAAAACTATTAGCAATGAAGTTTGATTGACTCAGAATTGGCATTTCCACATATCTATGACATTCATTGTGGAATTTTATATCCTACATATTTTTTGTTTGATTATTAGACTGTAGTAGAAGTAATTACAAGTACAACAATTCCTTATATGATTCCTAATTCCCTACATTATTATATCAAGAAGAAAATATATAGCCTTTCCCCCAACATGGCGCCGAAGGCGAAGAAGGAAGCTGTTGTCCCCCCCCAAGACAGAAGCCAAGTCCAAGGCCTTGAAGGCCAAGAAGGCAGTGCTGAAGGGTGTCCATAGCCACAAAAAGAAGAAGATCCGAACATCCCCCACCTTCCGGCGACCCAAGACACTGAGACTTCGAAGGCAGCCCAAATACCCTCGGAAGAGTGCCCCTCGCAGAAACAAGCTCGATCACTATGCCATCATTAAGTTTTCCTTGACCACTGAGTCTGCTATGAAGAAGATTGAGGACAACAACACCCTGGTCTTCATTGTGGACGTTACGGCCAACAAGCATCAGATCAAGCAGGCCGTAAAGAAGCTGTATGACATCGACGTGGCCAAGGTCAACACACTGATCCGGCCTGATGGAGAGAAGAAGGCCTATGTCCATCTTGCTCCAGACTATGATGCTTTAGATGTTGCCAACAAAATTGGAATCATCTAACTTGCTGTGTCCCCATTCCACCTACGATAAAAATAAAGTTTTCCAGAATAAAAAAAAAAAGAAAAAATATATATACATATATAAACAAATTTTATCGTCTATTTCTTATACTTCGTATAATGCTGGGTGTCTGGCATGTGAGTCCAGCACATTCTTCTTACAAACAAGAGCTGTGTAACAGGAGCTGGGTAAGCTAAGATTCTTGCTGTTACAGTAGCAAACCTAGTCACTGGACTCTGGGCTCATTTTTTTTTTTTGAATGCAACCGTTACATAGGTTAGGCTTTCCTCATTTTCTTTCTCATTGGGAATAGTATCAACATAATTGTACCATTAGACCACTAAAGCATTATGAGGTACATGTATGCCTGCACCAAGAAGTGGGGTGATGATGACAAGATGTATTTTATATTGAATATTTTTCATATTGTATCCAAAAGCGGCATCTCTCTGAGTCACTCCCCATATTTAATGCCATCTCTATGCCTAAGTCAGTGGATTATGATTATTTAATTTCAACTATCCCTGGCATAGGTACTAAATAAATGTTTGGTAACTACATAGCATTTGAGTTGGTGCTGGAATATAGGACAGACCAAATTGTCAAGGACTGAGGGAGCTCTGTCTACAAATGTACAGGTGGAAACTCATTTTCCTCCTTTCTCAAAGTCATGTCTTTCCTTTGTTAGGAACTCAACTCACTTCCCCTTCTTTTCTGAAGGTATGGTTTTGTTTGCAACCTCACTGCAATCTTAGCTTCTTCCTCTCATACAAAAAGCAAAATGATTGGAACTTGATCACCACTTCTGTGATTTTCACCAGTTTTCATATATCAGAATTACATAGTCCCTTTTTTCTCCCTAAAAAATAAATCCCTAATAAATTCTCTTTTTCTCCCTAATAAATAAATCCCTACCTCTAATAAATGTGAGACTTTGGAACTTGCAACCAGGTAACAATGACAGCTCCAACTTGAATCTTCACACTCCTCATATTTTAGTTCTTTCATTTGAATTATCTTTCCTCTGAATTTCCCTACTTGCATTTGAATGAGTAGCACAGGCATATCTTAGATGATCGGCTAGGTACAGAGCTGCCCAGCTTTTATTGCAATATCACATTCCTAGTGAGAAAACTCTAATAGTTCTGAAGGACTAGTCCTTCTATTATCTGGTCAGCAGCTAGAGTGGAGAAGAGAAACAATGTGGCTTGCTTCTCCTTCATCCTGATTTTCATTTTGGGGGTCTGGGAGTGGGTAAAGACTGGAAGTGATGGTGAATAAAAGCAGAATTCTTCTTCTTATATAATAAATAAATAACAAATAAATATAAATAATATATAATAAATATAAATAAATGAATAAATAAATAAATAATAAAATAAAAACAGAATTCCTCTCTTCCAGGTGGAACTCCTAGCTAATCTCAGCAACAGAATTCTTTCCTGAATATTGAATATTTGAGGGTTCCAAGCTCTAGACTTTCATTTCTCTACCTTGAAATATCCCCCACTCTTAAGTTGCTTACACTTTGTAATGGATTGAAGCCATGATCTGTTACTAAATCTATACTGGAATAGTTCAGCATAGAGGATACCCATTGGAGTTCCATATCTTTTTCATTTCCCTTACATCTTGAGGTCAAAGTCTTTTTTCTTCCTTTGCAGGGAGCTGAAATTTTGTCACCTTTGAAAAAGCATTTGCAAATTTAAGCTTCCCCTCCCCCTATGAAAAGCAGCAGCATACCTTTACTTCTCCAGGTTCTCTTTTACTTGTAATACAAAGGAATGACTAAATGTGTTTCCTTCCTCCAAAGTGCTAGAGGTATGAAATGCTCTTTGACCATAAAACATTGGGAACCAAGCAATCAATTCACGGTCATTTATTAAGTTAATTTGAAATGCCAAACCACTGTATACCAGGCTTTGGGGATTTTGCTGTTATTCAGTCACTTTTCAGTCATATCCAACTTTTTTTGAGAGTTGGAGGTTTTCTTAGCAGAGATACTGGAATGGTTTCCCATTTACTTCTCCAGCTTATTTGATACATGAGGAAACTGAGTCAGGCAGAGTTAAGTGACATGCCCAGGTTTATATAGCTTGTAAGTTACTGAGGCCAGGATTGAACTTATAAAGATGAGTTTTCCTGCCTCTACAGTTTCCATTTGTGTTTTTTTTTTACTTGTGGTATTTAAACTTCCATTTTTGGTCATGATTTTTAGATTTATTTTAATTTGTAGATGATCTCTTCTTGACCTGTTTTCCAGGTCAGTAGTTTCAATGTCATATTTTTTTTCAAATCTGTTGATTTTTAATATTTTTTGTTCTCTCATTGAATAGTTTTCTCTTTAGTGCATTCTAATTTCTATTGAAAATTGTCAATTTCTTGCCACTTTTCCTTTTTAGCTAATCCATTTTGCGTATCTTGTCTCATTTTTTCAGGTATCCTTGTAATGACCTGGATATTTTTTCCCCTGAGATTTTATTTCTTCCTGTGGAAATCTCTCAATCTAAGGTAGTTCTTCATAGTCTCTGGTGCTCTCTTTGGTTTGTTTTTAACAGTAACTTCAGTGTCTCCATTGTGGGACTGTGCTTTGTTTAGGTCAAACTCTTTTCTTGCATCTGGATGGCATGTTTGGTCCTAAGCATGGCAGGCAAAACCAGGCTCTACTTTTTTGCAGGAATTGTTTGAATTTATCTCATGCTGTGAATCAGACTCATAATACCTACATGCTCTGTTGCAACTGGACTGCCTTCTCCTTCTCAGAGGCTTTTTATGCTGCAGCCCAGACAGTGGACCACTCTATTGCTGATGCTTTCCTCCCCTTCTTCCTCCCCCACTAGTTTGCAAGGCTTGTCCCCTCACTGAGTTATGTTTGAAATCTTTTTTTGCCCTTTCTTCTGTTTATAAGAGACTCCAATATTCTCCCTGGTCAGGCTCTTACCACAGAGGGCATGAAGGGTCACCCTACATTAGTCTTCGCCAGGGTGTTTCTCTTTCCCAGTAGCTCTAGAATGTTCTCCTTCCTGGACTCTGCCTGTGGTTTTTCTCCCCTTTTCTCCTATTCTAGGCTATGTACTATGTACTCCTTTGTAAATTAAGTAGGAGCCCCTTTCCCACTGCCTTTGGGCTGCTTTGTACTATGTGCTCCATCTATCCTACTTTGTCTACACACAGGGTTTCTAAAGGATTGCGATAGTGCTTCTGAAAGGCACTGACCTGGGTAGAAGAGTCTAAAACTGATTCTCCTTTTTAAAAAAAATCTGCCACAATTTTTACATATTTACTGGATTGTTTATAGAGGATCTGGATCCTCTAGAGTAGTTATCTTCCTACTAAGAATATATTTTCTTCTTTTTTATATTTATTTTACATTTAATTTTTCCCCAGTTACATGAAAACAATTTTTAAAACTTGAGTTAAAATTTTGAGTTCCAAATTCTCTCCCTTCCTCCCTCACTATCCCCCTCATTGAGAAGGCAAGGAAATCCATTCAAGTTATATATGTGTAGTCATGCAAAACATATCCATAACAGTTGTGTTCTAAAAGAAAACACAAATTTTTAAAAAATCAAGAAAAGTAAAAAAGTGGAAAAAAAGTTTGCTTCAATCTGTATTCAGACAGCATAGTTATTTTTCTGGGGATGGATGGCATTTTTCATCCCAAGTTCTTCAGAGTTGTCATTGATCATTATACTGCTGTGAATAGCTAAGTCATTCATAGCCGATCATCCTACCATGTTACTATTACTTTGTACCCATTACATTTTACTTGCATCAACCCATGTGAATCTTTCTAGGTTTTTCTGAGAGCATTCTGCTCATGATTTCTAAGAGTACAGCAGTATTCCATCACAATTACATACCACAATTTATTCAGCCATTTCTAATTGATTTACATCCTCTCAATTTCCAATTCTTCACCCTCAGAAAAGAGTTGCTATAAATATTGTTTGTAAGTTCTTTCCTAAAAATAATTTTTTAAACTATTACTTTGATCATAAAGCTAAAAATAGATCCCTACAATGGTTCTCAAATGCCATGTAAATCCATTTTAAAACTCCTACTAGTAGATTTTAAGACCTTCCATTAATTCTCAGTATCACTTGTTATTTTCTGTTTTACTTAAACACTTTTACTATATTGCATATGCTATGAAGTTTGAATCAGAGTCGTGTTCATTAGAGTAGGCAAAAGAGGAATGACTGTGAGAGGCTTTGTAGGAAAAAGAACCTATAAGATTTGGCAACTAATTCAATATGGGAAAAGAATGTGAAGAATTGAGGGTGATTTCCAGGTTGTAAACTTGAATGACTGGAAGAATGGTGATCCACTTGAAAAAATAAAGGAATTTGGAAGGAGAGGTGGTTTAAGTGTAAAAAAAATGAGTTATGTTTCAGTCATGTTGATTTCAGATGCCTGTGAGTGATCTAACACATGATATGTTCTCATTCACAATACCACCTCAATTTCTATCTAATATTTTTCATTTTTCTTTCTCTGATTACCTGTGTTCTATTCCCTTGTGGCACACTGCTAACCTTAGTGTAACACATGCCTTATCTTTCCCAATTAATTCTGGCTTTCTCCTCATCTAGGACTTTGTTTTTAACCTCTCTTTATTGTAACAGCAACCCAATATCTCCCATTTCTTTTAGCCTTTTAGCTCACCTTCTAAAGTTTGCAGGCCCTTGAATGGCTTTTTGGAATAAGATTTTATTTCTTTTTTTTCAGCTTAAGAATGAACCACACATCTTTTGCCAATGATGAATTTCTTTTGAGATGTATGTGTGTATACAATTCATATAATTTTAAAACAGAGAAAATGACTCACTCTTTTCTCCTGTGCACTTTAAGTTATGACAGATTATGTAGGCTATTCTTGATTTTTTTTCCTTTTAAAATAAATATCATCCATTCACCTAATCATGACAAATCTTTGTCTAATGCAGTTCTCCCTGGTGCACCTTAAGTCACAATAGAGATAAAAAACATTGAATATCACAATATTTGCCCACATAATAGTACAAGGCTTAGAAGCATAATCAATAAAAATAGATTCCAAACCTGGCCAAAAGGGACTGAGCACAAGGAAAGGAAAGAGACTAACTCAGCTACTTCCTAATTCATCAGACTTAGGAATTCACCAAACCCTAGGAAAACAATTGTTCAGATGAACCTATGGAATTTTGCAGCAGAAGAAAAGTCCAGGTACATCCTTTGAAAATTGCTGTCACTGCAATCCAAGCAAGGATTGAAGTGTGTGAATAATGTGAAATCATTTACACTGTACTTCTTCTATTCCTTCCAGTCCAAGGTTACAGAGCAGAAATGTTGTGTCCCTTTAGATAACAGTGGGATAATACAATACTAGACTCTGGCTCAAATGTGATTCAGGTGCCAGAAACTCTTACTTCTCTCAAATACTCAAGTGAATCTATGATCGTATTTATTTGGGAGTTCTCTTGAACCATGCAAATGACAAACCATCCATGCCTCCCGATCCTATATAGTTCTTATTTATATGTCCCTTAAGTTTGCCATAAGGGGTCCTCATTGAAGATTTGTGACAACATCGATGAAAACAACATGGTAAATAGCATAGGAGCAGGCACACTACCCTGTTAAACTCCATTGATGACTGGGAAAACATGCAAGGTATAAGATGGAAGATGTTGAAAGAGCATCATCTCTTATACAGAACCCAGGTAAGCATGCCATCAGAAAACTGACATACAATGCTAATGAACCTCTGCAGCCAAACAAAAGTTGCCATGATCCTCCACAATCCCTCACAACTGATGATGTCAAAGGTCTTGGTCTAACAAATGAACACTGTGTACAGAACTCTGTTCTGCTCCTGGCATTTTTCCTGGAGTTATCAGGCAGCAAATACCACATAGACTGCTCCTCATTCCTTTCTGAAGCCACACTGGCTTTCAAGTAGATGAAAATCTTCCAGGTGAAGGATAAACCTATCAAGGAGGATTCTGTTAAGAATCTTGGTAGTAATGACTAAAAGAGAGAAACCCCACTGCCACCACAACCTGTAATTTTCAACAGGATAATTTATTTCTTTTTCATTTATATAGATGGACAATGAACAATCTTCTTGTCATATGTTTCCTTGATCACATCCTTTACTCTAATTCATTATAGGTGATATATTGTGACCTGTTCACACCAACCATGTGCCTTTCTATAGCCCTTGGTGTGGTATAAATTTTAAATAATCCATTTTAATAGAATTCATAAAAACATTCAGAGAATGTTATTATTGAAAAGATAGACTTTTGTTTTCATGGGACATTTGAGGTCATTAAAAGATCTTTGCAATAGCCCAAGAATCTTTAAAGGAAAGTTACACTCTATGGGATCAAATGCTTTTCCACAAGTAAAAAAAAAATCCACAGACAGTGGGACTTTTTATTCTTTTTTCAAGAATTTTTAATCTGTTCCCCCCACTACTTTCTCCAATGAGCATTTTTAAACCCTTCTCCAGGAAACCCATATCTGTATACTTTGAACAACTATACACTTTGGCAAATTGAATTTCCGCATTAGCTATGTCTGAATATTTGTGCCTCTATCACAATTTATATCTCTTCCAGCAAGAATCTCCTCTCTATATACACTTGGTACAATCTGACTATGTTGCTTATCTTTATTGTTTTTAGTGTCATTTCTATTTACCCTGTGAAAGCAATGAGGATAGTGATGCTAATGTCCAAGTGTGATGGTTCCACTATATTACATTATATTTTATCATATATCATATCATATCACATCATATATAATTATAGTATATTTATTATATTACATTAAGGTAAGTGGATTATATTAACATGAGTTAATATAATAACATAGAGTGCTGGGCTTGGAGTTCGGAAGAGTTACCTTCCTAAGTTCAAATCTGGCCTCAAATACTATCTGTGTGATACTGAGCAGGTCATTTAACCTTGTTTGCTTTAGTTTCCTCATCTGTAAAATAAGCTGAATAAGGGATTGACAAATCACTGCAGTATTTCTACCAAGAAAACCCCAAAACAGTGTCATGAAAAGTCAGACATGACTGAAACAACTGCACAATAGCAATAAAAAATACTCTATTTCACATTTAAAGTCCTTTACACCCCAGCCCTTTTCTACCTTCCCAGTCATTTCTTTTGCCTTATTGTAAAAGTTCTTTTACCTTGTTTCTCAAAACACATTCCTGATCTAGTGATACTAGACTCCTTGCTGTTCACCCAATAAGACACCCCATCTATCTATTGGTTCCAGGCATTTTCTCTGTCTCCCACGCATGGAACACTCCCTTTCCTCCACTCCAACTACTAATCTCCCTGGCTTCCTTTAATTCCCAGCTAAAATCCCACCTTCTACAGGAAGTCTTCCACAAACCCCTCAGAATTCCTTCCTTCTGTTAATTATTTCCTGTGTATCCAATTTATAGCTTGCTTTGTGTATGTGTACTTGCATACTGTTTCCTCCATTAGATGGTAAGCTCCTTGAGAACAAGGGCTCTCTTTTGTGTTCTCAACATTTAGCACAGTTCCAAACATGTAGCAGGCAGGCTCTTAATGAATGTTTGTTGATTGATATATTATGTTGAAATCAAATTACATTATAGTGTATACATGTGTAGCGGCAAGCACCCCAAGCATCCTCAGGGTTTGCCGCCAATACAGGTTCTTGGATCTGCTTTGTTAAAGGAAAGCAACTCAAAATGGGTTAACAAGCTTACTTTAATCAGTCAGACATATATCGTTTACCTTGTTCAGGGGAAAAAGGTTAGCACCCCGAACTTCAAAGCATACAGGCAGAATTATCAAGACATAAACAGATCAAGTAGACAGATTTCCAAACTGTCCAACCATTACATCCATACCCAGTCAACATCTGGGTTTCCACATCTGGGTTTTTCAAAGCCGGGGGACTCTCAACAACGGCTTCCCAGAATTCAGATCAAATCACAGAACACTTCTCAAAGTGAGTCCTAGAACAAAGCTACACATCAGGGCTTATATAGCCTTCTCCTGGCTCAGAGAATGTAACAACCTTATTGACCCACTGGCCAATCAAAAAGTATCTACTGAAAAACAAGCCTCCCTCCCCAGGCTTCTGGTGCACTGTAGCCTAGGGGCAGGGAAGATCTTCCAAATTTGCATTCCCATTACAACATTCTGCAACTCAACTGTTTATTCTCCTATTATTCATAGAAAGATCTGAAAGGGTTTTAATGAAAAACCATTAAAACACATCATAAGGACAAGAGTAAAAATCAGCCAGCAGAGTTAAAAGAAAGAATGATAATGGAGAAAAATGTATATTGTAGAACTGAAACAACTTGATACTGAGCTATTAATCTTCCCCCTCTGCCAGTTCAAGAGTTTGTGATGCTTTGAGAACAGAAGGAAGCCATAGGAAAGACTAAGAGAAATTGACAATTGTTTACTTGCTGTTCTGTCCAGAAACTAGGAACAAGTAAGGTTTGGGAGGAAGAATTGACTGGAGGCCCACCACAGTGAATATAGCATGAATAGGGATAGAAGTTCAATGTGAAAGGGGATAAGACAAGTCAAAGCAACAAGTATTTATTTAGTATCCACTATGGTCCAGGCACTGTGCTAATTGTGGGAGATATAAATACAAGTAAAAAGAAAGACAATTCCTGCTCTCAACATGCTTTTATTTCATTCGTGGAAGAAAACACATAAAAGGGAATTGAAAAGGAAAGTAGGGGTAGTCAAAATCATGAGCAGGAGGAATATGAAGTTCAATCCAAATAATAATGTTATATATGAAAGTCTGTGATTGAAAAGATTCATGTAACATTGGGATTTTGGAAGAAAATCAAGAATTGGAGAAAGAAGCCAGCAGGACTAGCCAAAGCATGACCAGTCTGGACCAGCCCCCAAAATGGGGACCTCCAGGAAGGAATACTCCAAGAGCAGAGAGTTTGGTATGTGTACAAGGTGATATGTGAAAGATCAGACTGAAGAAAATCATGTCAATTTATGTCACATGACTCAGGAAGACCCCATGGCTCTCAAATGGGAAGGAATTCCAGCTGACGATACGCCTGCTAGAATAATTTTTTTTTTCAAAACAAGGGTGGTGTCAATCAAGTTGATTTGAGAATCACTTCCTAACAACCAGTATACTTACTGATAAATATTTTAAATGAGAAGCAAAAAGATACTTTCAAAAAGCAGATCTTCCAAAATGAAATTAAGATGGTACACAATCATATAATGAACATTTATTATTTATCTACTATGTGCCACTGTATTACTACTGTGTAAGTGTAATACAAATAGAGAAAAAAGACAGTTCCTGCCCTCAAAGAACTCACAATCTAATGGAGGTATATATATCTGCAAAGAGAGATATCTCAGAATTTTTCTTACTTAGGGAACCAGAGGTCAATAACAACATTTCTACAGATGTAATACCACAGAAATAACTCTGTTTATTATAGGTCTCAAATACAGGAAAATAAATTTTTAAAAAGGATTTCTCTGGGAACAGATTAGCATTAGAGAGGAATGTCTGCTATATTCTCTGAGTTTCAGATATGGAATTGTGGCTTTATAAAGGAGCTTTTGGAAGGATGGTTTGAGATTTGGATAACATCTAAAGGCCTGACTCTGGGGATAAAATAGAAAATAGCTGGACCCATGGGTGGACCCAAGATGATGGAGTAGAATCAGGAACTTGCTTCAGTCCCCACTTCAACCACCTCCAATAACTGTAAAAAAATGAATCTAAAAAAATATAGAGCTACAGAACCCAGAGACAGAGACAAAAAATCTACTGCTGAAGGCAGCCTGGCAAGCCAACAGGAAGGTTCTATCACACTGATCTGGGAGCCAAACACAGTCCCACAGAGCCATGCTGGCCCAGAATCACAGACCAGACCAGCTGGAGGAGACTTCAGGAGATTGAATCACTGGCAATTGCAGTGGTTTCCAGATTTCTCAACCCATAAACACCAAAGAGAAAATAAAAGGTCAATGGGGAACCCTGTTAATCCAGGGTGGGAGAAGAGCATGGTCTGGCCCCTGCCCTCAGGGAGGTAAAGGTGGCTACCTCTACAATTCCTGATCTGAAGATCATAGGGGGACCAAGGGACCATTCAACGGGTAATTACTCTTGCTTTGACCTGCTTGGATATGGGTTACAGTCTTGGGTGATGGTCCTGGGGAGAGGAATGTTAGTATGCCATACCTTGTGGTGGCTATAGAGAGAGCACCCTCCTCATAGCTCTTACAACATTTGCAAAAACCCCAGAAATTTGGGACACAGCTCTCTCCACTCTGTAAGCAGAGTTCTACCATGGCAAATAGCTCGAAAAACAAGTAATGGGGTGGCAAGATGAGCAAACAGAAGAAGTGCAATCAGACTATAGAAACCTTTTTTGGGAACAAGGAGAACTAGAAGAAGACCACAAACTCAAAACTCCTGCATCAAAAGCTTCCAAGAAAAATCTGAATTGGTTGCAGGCCATGGAGGAGGTCAAAAAGGATTTTGAAAATCATGTAAGAGAAGTAGAGGAAAAATTGGGAGGACAAATGAGAATGATGCAAGAAAATCATGGAAAACAAATCAACAAACTGACTGAAGAAAATATCACCTTAAAAAATAGACTAATTCAAATGGCAAAAGAGGCCCAAAAAGTCAATGAGGAGAAGAATGCCTTAAAAAGCCCAGATGGAAAAGGAATTTCAACAACACAGTGAAGATAATAATTCCTTCAAAATTAAAGTGGAGCAAATGTAAGCTAATGACTTTATGAGAAATCAAGACACTATAAAACAGATCCAAACAAATGAAAAATAGGAGGCAATGTGAAAGATCTCTTTGGAAATACCCCTGACCTGGAAAATAGATCCAGGAGAGATCATTTAAAAATAATTGTACTACCTGAAAGCCATGATCAAAAAAGAACCTAGACATCATCCTTCAAGAAATTCTCAAAGAAAATTGCCCTGATCTAGAACCAGAGGACAAAATAGAAATGGAAATAATTCACAAATCCACTCTTGAAAAAGATCCCCAAAAGAAAACTCCTAGGAATATTATAGCCTAACTCCAGAGTGCCCAGGTCAAGGAGAAAATATAAAAAGCAGTCAGGAAGAAACAATTTGAGTATTGTGGAAACATAATCAGGATAACACAAGATCTAGCAACTTCAACATAAAGGGATTGAAGGGCTTGGAATATGATATTCCAGGGGTCAAAGGAGCTAGGATTAAAATCAAGAATCATCTACTCAGCAAAACTGAGTAGATTCAAAAACTGAGTTCTTCAGGGGAAAATATGGTCATTCAATGAAATAGAGCACTTTCAAGCATTCTTGATGAAAAAGTCAGAGCTGAACAGAAAATTTGAGTTTCAAATACAAGAAGCAAGAGAAGCATGAGAAAGTAAACAGGAAAAAGAAATCATAAGGAACTTATTAAATTTGAACTATTTACTTTCCTACATGGAAAAATGATAATTGCAACTCATGAGACTTTTTCTCAGTATGATGATAGGTGAAGGTAATATATGTGTGTGTATGTATGTGAGTGTATGTATATATACACAAATGTATGTATAGGTGGCTATGTGTGTATATAAATATATATATATATGTCAGTGTGTGTGTATATGTGTGTACATGTATATATAGACAGAGGGTGCAGGATCAGTTGAATATGAAAGGATGATATCTAAAAAATAAAATTAAGAGGTGAGAAAGGGATATATTGGGAAGAAAAGAAAGAAAGAGATAGAATAGGGTAAATTATCTAATATCAGTTAGGCAAGAGAAAACTTAAAATGGAGGGGAAGAGCAGGAAGGTGAAAGGGCATGGGTCAACCTTACTCTCAGTGGATTTGGCTTAAGCAGAGAATAACATACACATTCAGTTGGGTATCTTACCCTATAGGAAAGTAGTGGGGAAAGAGATAAAAGGATGGATGATAGAAGGGAGGATGGATTAGGGGAGATGGTAGTTAGAACAAATACATTTGAAAAGGGTCAGAGCTAAAGTAGAAAATAGAATAAGTGGGGGGACTGGATAGAAAGGAGGGAAATATAGTTAATCTTTCACAATATAACTACTATGGAAACGTTTTGCGTTTACACACGTACAACCTATATTGAACTTCTTGTCTTCCCATTTGGGGTGAGTGAGGAGGGAAGAAGGGAAAGAATCTGGAAATCAAAGTTTTAAAAACAAATATTAAAAAAAAAGAAAATAGATGGACCCTGCTATAACAGAAAAGAACAAAAGAAAAATAAAAAGTTCAACATAAGTAATAATAGTACATATGCAAGTCTGAAAAGATGTAATTTAATACTGGAATTTTTCTGTTCTTTGCTATGGTTTCTCTCTGTTTATTTTTTCTATAGCTATTTGTAGTGAATTTATCTTGAGATAACTAAAAACAGAACTAGATACCTGGTTCCTGGTCATAACAGACATTGTTCCCAGGTAGTAGTAACAGAGAAGTATTTAGGTCTCTTGCAAATCAATCAAGGGTTTGTGGTATCCCGAAAATGGAGAGGTCACTGTGGTCACTAGAAAGAAACCTGAAAGAGTACCACCATTTAAAGAAAATCGGGATTATTGAAGGAAAGAATAAGCACATTGGTTGGATTGTACGATTGTAGATGCATTGCAGTTAGCATTTGTCTCTTTAAAGATAAATTACTTCCAAAAATATCCCATTATATCTCTGAGGGTACTTACCATAGCCTATACAGAATACCTCTCTGAACTAGATTTTTTAACCCCATGAAAAAAATATGGTTACATCAATAAAGGTTTTCATTTTTTGCTTAATATTTTCTAGACAAATCCCAAATTAAGTGTTAGCTTATTTGCCTAGTATTTTCGGTTATTGTCCAAAAGGTAGAAACACAAAGAGAGGTTGTTTAGATTTTTATTAAGGAATTCTGACTCAGTTTTATCAATTGTTCACCTCAAATTTTAAAGACACCATTTCTTAGCACACTATGTACTTTCTCATTTTCTTGGGAAAGTATGATGAATTACTCCCTTAAACACTAAGTCAAAGCAATTTAATACCACAAAACTCAAAGGTGTCAGGAACCACTGTGATGTTTATACTCATAGAAGGACAGTTTTTTTTTTCTTTGTGAAATGTTTTCTTTGATTAATTATCCAACCAGCAACTAACCAGTTCCTTCTTCAGTTTTATGTGTCACAATGTATTTCTCCATGTTGACAGTTTTTGCTATGTTTGTGCCATTTTCCCCCATCTACCATTTTCTCTTTCATAACCCCAAGTAATCTGAGTCACTACATGACTACCTCTGAGTTTTTTCCCCATTTTCCACCAGCTGTGATTAGAAGGAAGGTACATGATGTAAGAACACATTTTCTGAAGGTAGCTCATTTTAGGAACATTTCTCCAAAAATAGCATAGGAATCGCAAAACTAAGAAAATTGTTATCATTTTGTTCATTTTTATCTGTCATGATAAGAGAGAGAAATAAGTAATTGTCTCTTACCTCCTGTAATTTACTTCCATCCAAAAGTTAAATTATCCAGGAACTTGTTAGCTAGTTCTGAAATTTCCAGTCAGAAGCAAGCTTGCACACACACACACACACACACACACACACACACACACACACATGCAAGCACCTGATAAACTCTAGTTGTTTTAGTCTTCTCATTCAGTAATGAACCCCCAAAAAATTGACTCATGAAACTTTTGCAACCTCTCAAGTAGAATTACTATCTTGTGTACTCTTCCTTCAGGAAGAAATACATGTGTAGGGCTTAAGTCACAGTCACAAGTATCTAATGAATTATGGAATTTGAAATAAAGGAAATCAACATTTATTATGTTCTGGATACTGTTTGTTTTCTGTGAATTTCTTTGTATGGCCAGTGCTTAGCAAAGCATCTGACAAATAGTAGGCACTTAATAAATGTAAACTTGATTTGACTTTAAGGGTAAAGGTGATGCTTAGTCTAAGGATTTTTTTTGTTTTCTTTTCTGGTGCCTTTCCTTCTCACTTGCATGGAAGCCAAAAAAAAAAAACACCCAAAACAAAGAATCTCAGAGGTGAGAAAATTTTACTATTAATCACCATAGAATACATCACTGTCTAAAGAGTTAAAAATTCCATAACCATGTCAGTGCACAGAAGTGCACTGAGATGCTTATTGATTTATTAACTGATAATTACACCCAATTTAATAGGAAGGGATGATACTTAGAAGGTGAAATTAAGAGGTGAGAGAGGAATATAACAAGAGGATATGGAGAGAGACAGAATGTGGTGAACTATCTCATATAGAAGAGGCAAGGGAAAATGGTTACAATGGAGGGGAAGAATAGGAAGGCAAAACGGAATGGGTCAACCTTATTCTCATTGAATTTGGCTAAGGGAGGGAATGAAATACACACTAAATAGGGTATCTCACCCCACAGGAGAGAAGGAGGGAAGGGGATGGGAGGGGGTATAATGGAAGGGAAGGCAGGCTGGGAGGGCGGGAAGTTGGAAGTACCCATTTTTGAAAAGGGACAGGATCAAAGTAGAGAATAGAACAAGTGGGAAGTGGGATAGGAGGGAGGGAAATATAATCAGTCTTTTAAAATATATCTACTATGTTAATGTTTTGCATTAACTACACATGGTACAACCTATTGAACTGCTTATCTTCCCAGCAAGGGTGGGTGACAAGGGAGAAAGGGAATGAATCTAGAATTCAAAGATTTAAAATCAAATTTTATAAATATATATATATGTATATATATACATATGTATGCATATATATGTATATATATATACATATGTATGCATATATATATATACTATTATTAATACTATTTGACATGTAATTGGGAAATAAGATATACAGGCACTGGGGCATAGAGTTCTACCATGCCCTACTGGAAAAGTAGAAGGGGGCATGGAAGAAGACATGGGAGAGAGCAGATTGGAGAAAGGGATATACTATGGGACTGTTATTTTGGGGCGGTGGGTAGGGGAAAAATGGGGAGAAAATTTGTAACTCAAAATCTCACGGAAATTAATGATGTAAATCAGAATTTAATAAACCATTTGAAAAATGAAAAGAAAAGAAAAGCAGTTTTTTGTAAATTCACACCAAGCTCGGGATTAATGGCATCGGGCATAATCAAACTGAATTACTGCCTCACAATAAATGGCAGAGTTGAGAAGTAAACCCAGGCCTTCCAACTCCAAGGTTAGTGTTATTTCTAATAAGTTATGGTATTTTATTTCTATAAGAGCTTCAACTGTGAAATTAGCTAATGTTTATTGAAGTATACATTTCTAAACAAAATAACCAAATCAGTCTCAAATACATACATATTCAGTTTAAGGGACCAAAATCTTCACTTTAAAAATACCCTCAAGTATTCTTTTGCAGAGACTGGCATTACAACCAACATTGAAATTGACACCTGGGACATCTTGGCAGGCATTGAATTGAATAGCTTAGAGAGAAATGGCCCACAGCTGTCTCCATGTAGATGTGTCTGACTCTTTCCCATTAAACATGTAAAAAACAGAGGGTCCACTAATTGGGAATGATAATCAGCAATCTACCTTCAGGTCACAACTTTGAAAGTTAATTCAGTTTGATTATGCCTGATGCCATCAATGTTGGGCATGAGGATATATTTAGACAAACTACTATTTCTGTTTATTTCATAATAGATCATCTTATGAACTTCAAAAAATTTCTTATGTTCAAAATATTGATCTCAAAAAATTATCACTCAAGAATAATGTACTATGCTGTGAATAGATACTATAACTTGTCACTTAAAATATCATATCAGTGGCTAAAATATTAGATGACTCTCTCAAAATCTTAAATTGTATTGAAAGAATTTCTTTTTTAAAACAGACTTTTCTTTGAAATTCTATATGACCATTATTTTTAAAGCACTACTAATATGCCTCATTTTTAATCTCCTCTTTAGATCTTGCTTTAATGTTTATTTAAATAACCTGACACTAACTGACCTTTATCTTAAGATATTCACATAATATTTAATAACCAAAGAAAAAACCTAAACACGCACACACAAATAGCAATCATGAAACTCTTTAGCTAAGAGACAGCATGTGAATTGATGCTTGAAAGGAGCTTAGGATTCTAAGAGGAAATGGTGAAAAAGAAATGTATAGTAAAGTCTATACAAAGACAGTGGGAGAAAATTGAATATTGAGATGAGGAAAATTTAAGTAGGTCAGTTTGACTAGGCTGTTTATGAAGTACACTGAATTCATCTATACTTGCCTACAAATGCAGATTTTTCCAGCTAGGGAAGATAATTCTACCACAGGATATTTGGACTTTGGTCTATTTCCTGCTTCCATTACCAGCCCAACCATTTTCTTCATCCTTTGCATATGCTAAAAGAAAAAAGTAATGAATAAATTAGACTTATTTGATTTTTTGCTTCAGGTTATGCTTGAATTTTATTGATGCTCTGGTTACTGCATAAATTGTTTTAATCTAGTTTAACAAATTATATAAACAGTTATTTAGTAATTTACTGGGGGTGAAGATAAAAGTGTCCTTGAACATTGGCAAGGATGGGTCGTGAAATGTATCTGAAGAATACATACATAAATTCATGAGATTTCAAATCCACTGAAGTATGATTAAAATAAACTTATAGGAAAAAATAAAGGTACAGATATAAATAAAACTCCCTGTCCTTAAAGAGCTTGCAATCTTTTACCACATTTTTTGCCAACCAACAAGTATATAAAACTCCATTGTCCTTTAAGCAAATAGCAAATCTTTGGCAAGGATCTACCATGTTCTAGGGGCTGAGTTAGGTAATGTCAACATGTATGTTTGATTCTTTTGACTTTCCTTCCTTTATTCCCTATGATTAAAAAATACTCTTCAATGAATATCTTTTTTCCCTTCCCTTTCCTCCCTGTCTCTCTCCTGTCTCTGTCTCTGTCTCTGTCTCTCTCGGTCTCTCTGTCTCTCTCTCTCTCTGTCTCTCTCTCTCTCTCTCTCTCTCTCTCTCTCTGTCTCTCTCTGTCTCTCTCTTTCATTGGGAAGAAAAAACAAATTTTTAAAAATTCTAACAAATGGCAAGTCAAACAAAATAAAGCTTTATGTTGGTTATGTCTAAAAAAATTCATGTCTTTCTGTATTTTGGCTACAATTTTGTATCTTATATCCATCACATGTAGATGGGTACCATGTGCTTCATGATCAATCTTCTGGAAATAAAGTTGATCAGTGATCAGAGACCTTAAGTCTTCAAAACTGTTTTTTTTTCCTTTAAAATTGCAAATATCCTGCTGATTCATACTGATTTACTCTAAATAAATCCTACAATCATCCCACATTTCATGGAAAGCATCAATTTAGTAATTTCTTACTAGTATTACATTACATTCATACACCAAGATTTCCTTATCTATTTTCTAATTTATGGACACATTAGTTTCAATTTTTAGCCAATAAAAATAAAACACTAGGGATACAAGTATAATAAATAACCCCTACTCAAAAGGATTATTTTTAATTTAGTACAGAATAATGTGTATGTATATATGCATGTATGTGTACACTTGTCCAGATATGTTTCTCTGTATATATGTATGTATGTACATATGTGTGTATAGAGAGAGGAAAATGTCATGTCTTTAATACAAGGTAGTTTAAGAGGGAATGCTTTAGAAATTCAGCCTATTGTAGAGGTGGTACTTGAAGGCCAACAGGAATTTTATGAGTTAGAGATGAGGTAGGAGTGAAATACATTCTTGAAAAACTGTAGGTGAAAAGGTTAATAGAAAGGAGATGGAATACTGTCTGTGGGGAATAGAGAGAGGCCAGTTTGCCTGGATCATAGAGTGTAAAAGGTAGAGTAATGAAGAATGAGACAGGAAAGATAGGTTCTGGTCAGGTTGTGAAAAGTTTTGCCATATTAAATAAGTTGAATTTAGAGAAACTATGAGGTAATATAGATAATAGTTTGTCAAAGAAGTTCACAAAACTCAAGAATAAAAGCAAGCAGGTAAACCCACAGTTTCAGGTGACTATACTCAAAAGCACAAAATGGGAATAATGTTTCAATAAAATGCAAAAAGGAATCTATTAAGAACCTACCCTTTGCAAGACACTGTACTTAGGACTAGGGATTTAGCCAAGGGTGAAAAAGCATTACTTTCTATATGTCATGTACAATGTTAAGTGCTGGAGATGCAAAGAAAAGCCAAAAAGGGTGCCTAAAAGGTAATTCAATTAGCAGGAAATCTTCTTTTATGTTAGTTAGTTCAGTTAGGAATTGCTCATATTACTTTGTAAGCAACTGTACTATGAAGGGGAGAAATAAGAGTAGACCAAATTCCCTGTTCTTAAGGAACTTCTAGTCTAATAGCAAAAATATAATATCCATGGAAGTTGGTCATCTGCCTGAGAGCCAGTGTGCCTTCAGAAAGTGCCAAGGAATGGTTGATATGGCTGGAGTTGGGTGGATGGTGATTGCTGCCAGACAAATCCAGAATGCCAGGAGCAGAATAGAGGTTTGTACACAACGTTTATTGATCTGACCAAGGTCTTTGAGGCTGTATATCTTAAGATTTTATGGAAAATTATGTCAAAATATGGTATTGTTCATCAGTTTCATGACAGTTTGCTTACTCTGGATAATGGATAATGCTCATATCCTTTCCCAGTCACCAACAGAGTGAAGAAAGGCAGTGTGCCTGGTCCTATGCTTTTTAGCATGATGTTTTCAGTAATATTGTCAGATGCCTTCAAAGACAAACAAGGTATCAAAAGTCAGCTACCACACTGCTGGTAAATTATTTATTTTGAAAAGGCAATACACCAACACTAAAGTGGAGGGAAAGGTGGGGCATGATTTTCTGTTTGCAGGTGATTGTGCACTCAATGTAACTTCTAGAACTGAGATGCAACAAAGTATAGATTGATTCTCTGTTGCTTTTGCTAATTTTGGCCTAACAATTAACACTGAGAAAAAAGATGTTCTCTACCAGCTAGAACAACACCATCCATATATGGAACTTTCAGTTACAGTCAATGGAGAAATTATGAATGCTGTGAATAAGTTCATTTTATGGGGAGTATATTTTCCCCGCATGTCCACGTAGATAATGAGGTTGATGCATGTATTTCCAGAACTAGTTCAATGTCAGGGAGACTCCAAAGGAAAGCGTAGAAGACTGACTACCAAACTGAAGGTCTACAGAGTCAGAGTGCTGACTTCATTCTTCTTTGCCTATAAACATGAACAGTATAACAACATCATGGCAGGAAGCTTAATCACTTCCATTTAAACTATCTTAGGAAGATTCTGAAGATCATCTGGCAATATGAGGTACTGGACACCGAAGACCTTTCTCCAGCTTACCTTCCAAGCATTCAACTCTACCAAAGAGAATACAACTCCAATGGACTGACAATGTTGTTCAAAAGTCAAACATACATTTGCTTAAAAGACAATTTTATGGCAATCTCCCACAAGGCAAGTGCTCACACAGAGGTCAGAAGAACTAAAACAAGGATGTATTCAGGGTCTCTCGGAAGAACTTTTGAATCACTTATGTGATGCTGGAAATGCTGGCAAAGAACTGCCTAACATAGCATACTTACATCAAAGAAGGTGCTGGGCTCTATAAGTGAAGGAGAATTGTAGTAGTTCAAAAGAAACATGAGCTACACAAATTTAGAGACATCTCTACCCCAAATGTTTTTATGGGCTATTTCCTGTGGTAGAACACAGTGAGCCCACATTGGTCTTATCTGCCACAATTAGACACATTGTACCTTTACAGCAACATAATGATGTTTTGGTCCTCTGAGAATGAAGAACGAAGTAGTCTGAACTAACCCCTACTACATAAAGTAGAATGTCAAAGTATAGTAGGGTTACGGTTGAGTGCTAACTTGGCTCTGAGGAGGGAAGTATCATTTTCCCCATGCAGGATGACAGAAATCTTAATAGAGAAGACTCCATCTGACTAGAAAATTGAAAAATGGATAGAAATCAGAGGCATAGATGGAGTTAAATTATAGAGAGGTTCACAAGCACTATTTAAGGAAAATAAAGATGTGGGGAGGCTTATTTTGGGTAGAATTAGTCCAACAGCAATATTCTAAGAAACAAGTGAAAATCAAAGGCATGCCCCCCTTCCCCTTCACTACCCTCCCTCAAATAATGAGAAATTAAGTTAACTGAAGGTTTAATAGCTGCATTGAGAACATAATAATAGACGAACTTCTGAAGAGTCTGTCATTGTTACTTATAACTAGGCTAGTTTGCGTAAAAGGGATGAGGTCATCTTATCTCAGGATTATAAACACCCATATTCTCTGAGTTCTTTTGATTCATTCTTTATGTAACCCAGTTGATAAAAAAAATGGACTATATCTTTTAGTTAGTTTTTTTTCAGACACTTGAAATTTTTCTTAATTTTATTTTTCTTCGAGATTTATACCTAAGTGTTCTGTCTATAGCTTCTGCTCTCATCTGCTTTTCCTTGTAAGAATTATAGCCTGAAAGTTGCTTATGGCCTCATTTTCTTTCCTTTTCACTTCAAATAAACAATCCTCAGAGAGTAAACAGTAGCACTGGCTATTGTTCTAATTCTTTGCTTTCTCTGCACTCAGCAAAAATTGTGATATAAACACTTCGATCATACACATGGGAACAAAGTACAAAATGGATAACTGGGCGGGGGGAGGCGGGGGAGTTCTGCTGCTGCCATGAGGAGAAAAAGAATAAGAAAGGTATCTTTCTTAGTCAATTTTTAAAAAATGTTGTTTAAGCTTGAGATGGAAAATCTAGTTTTCTATAAAAAGCATTTATTAAGTGTGACTCCCTGTTTGTAAAAACCACTTACTTCAGTCCTATTCAACAGAGAGATATGTCACTTTTTTCAGGTAGGATCAAAGAAGTCTTTACCAAGATGTATCTTTTGAGCTGTACCTTGGAGCATTCATAGGAAGTAAATTACTGATTACAGCCCATCTATATCTCTCTATCCTGTGTGATTCTTGTCTATTTCTCTCCAAAAATTCTTAATAGAGTTTCTACCCAATATTTTGAGGCCTTCTTATGTCTCTCCTAATATTCCATGAATAGTAGCATAGCATTTTCCATACATGTTTCTTCAGTCACTAATCTCCTTTTAGGTTATAAAAGTCTTTTTAATGGGATCTTTTCTACCACTTTTCATGAGCAAGTCAGTTTTAATAATATGTTAGTTGTACTTACTCGCTTATGCAACTTTACTTATGTTGGTACATTGAAAAAATAATCATTCCATTATTGGCTCATGACTACTTTATTCTATAAAGAAAAGTATCAAAATTCATCATACTAAGTTTTGGAAATTTAAAAACTACATAGCACCATAGATTAGTATATTCATTACTTGAGTTCTGACTTATTTCCCTGACCTCCTCATTTGTGATTTGGTCAAAGATTCTAGCCTAGGCCCACAGGAAGGCTTAATTAGACTTAGGTAGACAAAATATGGTTATCTGAATCTGTGTTTAAATTAATCACTTTACTGAACCACGCTTTTATTATGGCATTAATTTTTGCCAAAGGTGTGCTTTCATTTCCTGAACCACATTACAATATTTATAAAGATATCTTGGATTTTAAGCCCAGAATCCATTTGTGGACAGCATTTCATTCTCTTGAATAACTTACAGAAAGTCTTCACCTTATCTCCTATGGTATAACGTTTCTTCATATTTGAGGTAATAAAAATGGAATTAAGATTGCATGTTTTCCCTACTAATTCTTGACTAGAAAAAGAGAGAGAGAGAGAGAGGGAGAGCAAGTACCTATACATATTTAATGTGCATTCCTTCATTTTAAATTGCTACTTTGCTATATTCTAACTTTTGCAATAATAAAATAAGCCTGTAAATTTTTTTCTACTGAATCTGAATAAAAAGTTTTGTGCAAAGTACTTAAGAAAACTTTTGTGATTGTAAAATGTCAGGACATCATAAAGCATTTTTCTAAAGTAGAAAGATGAATATTTGAATAACTTAGAACTAAGAATTTTAAAATCCAGATTCAGAATATCAATGCAATGCTACTATCCAATGGGGGTACTGTTGTAATTCTGTACCTCAGATAGAATTTCTAATAGAATTTCCTACTTTAAAAGTAGACACAAAAAAAAGACTGCCATTTTCTAAGTATCTGATGAGGTGAGAAAATGAAGTCTACACTAGGACAGCTGGATTTAATTGATAATATAGTTGAATTGTAAAAAGCAGAGTATGCTTTTTCACATGGAAATACTGATATTGGTTTTAGAATTTCCCCATGAAATTTTCTATATTGTCCGGATATTAAGATGTCTTCTACTCTTGTTATTTCCTGCTTTCAAGCAAACGTGCTTAGTAAACATGTCAAAAGAACAGGGTCTGCCATCACTCATGTTTTGCACCATCACTTCTAATAAACAAGAAAACATAGCAAACAACATAAAAGCCAATCATTTTTGTTTTGTTTTCTTTTACTTTTATTGATACTTTTGTTTTAATGTCATACCATTTACAAATATATTCCTGTCCTACTCTCCCAAAAGCCTCCCACGTTTTCCCCTTGCCCTACCCTTTAAACTGAGGGTCTCACTTCTTAATTTGCTGGGGCTGGGGGAAGTGAGAGCATGTACTATATAAGTTCTCTCTCTTCCCCTTATCTTTATCTTAATAGCCCTTGACATCATCTCCCAATCTCCTCTTTCAAAATTTCTGATAATAAGGTGTCATTTTACCTTCCTTAGGCCAATATCTCTATAAGCATCCTTGATCACCTACCCTCCTGTCTTCTCAGTAGATTACCTCATCCTTCTGCCTAATCTTTAACCTATCTCTATGTACTAGTACCTTCCCAACTTCCTTCAAACATGGGCAAGTATCACTATATTTTAAAAAAACTATCATTATGCTTAAAAATGTTCACTACCCCCCATTCCCAAGTTGTCATTCTGTATCTCACTTCCTTTTCTCTTCCAAACTGCAAAAAAAAAGCCTGTATAAGCAGAAGAAGCAGAAATTAGATATATAACAACATCTCACACCACGTAACAAGATAAACTCGAAGTGGGTATCTGGCAGACATAAAGGGTAACATCACAAAAAATAAAAACAGAAAAACAAGGAAGAAATTACATATCAGATTCACGGATAGGGGAAGTATTCATGATCACAGAAGATTAGAACAAGTTACAGAAGGGAAAATGGACAATATTACAGGAAATTTAAATTTTTTTGTATAACCAAAATCTTTGAAGGTAAAATTAGAAAATGTTTTGCACACTTTTCTTGACCTAGTGAAATCCCATGTGGTCCTGAGCCAGTACCTCCCATGTGTCACAAGCTATTACAAAGTTCTCCAGAGAGACCTTGGAGGTGTCCTGGTATTGCTTCTTCTCATCCTCATGTGAGCACTTGCCTTGCAGAAGTTCTCTATGAAATAGTATTTTAGACAAATATATGTTTGGCATTTGAACAATATGGCCAGCCCATTGAAGTTCCACTCTCTGCAGTAGAGTCGAATGCTTGGAAGTTCAGCTTAACAAAGGACCTCAGGGTTTGGCACCTCATCTTGTCAGGTGATCTTCAGAATCTTCCTAAGATAGGTAAATGGAAGTGATTCAGTTTCCTGCCATGGTACTGGTATACTGTGCAGGTTTCCCAGGCATACAACAATGAGGTCAGCTACTGGCTATATAGACCCTCAATTTGGTAAGCAATCTAACACTTCTTCTTTACCACACTTTCCTTTGGAGTCTCCCAAACACTGAGCTAGCTCCAGAAATGCATGCAATGACCTCATCATTTCTGTATATATTCCCGGAAAGCATACTGCTATACCTTTTTTTTTTTCATTTTGAGCATGTGTGGGATCTTTGTCTGCAGCAGTAAGCAGACCAGGTTTGGGTGATGCAGACAATTTTCAGGGCACCTTTTCTAGCACTTTCCTCATGCCAGGAGGTGGGCAGTGGGGTCCTTAAGAAAGGCTACTTGGATACCTAGGGGGCTGACAAATCACACAGCTGCTTCAGTTCGGTGAGAAGGTAACCCTATGGCCTGGGCTTCCTGTATGCAAGGGTGTGACTGCAGTTTCCAGTGTATAAGCAACTACCACTTTGTCATTTGCCCATTGCCACAGGACTTTAAGGTAAGCAAAAATGGTCAATGGGACAAATGGCCCATTCTATCAGGAGAAGTCTTCATATGTTTGGGGTCAATGCTCCACCACCACCACTAATTCACCAACAGATCTGGGATCCACCAGTTATACTCAACCAGATTTAGCCCATCTGCCAAAATAGTTTACTAGGGTGTAGCATTGTGAATACTACATTCTTGGACTCACAGGTAAGAGTTGGGTGAATCAGGTTGACACCAAAGCTGGAAAATCCCTCTGAAAATTGTCCAGTGGCCCTCATACAAGAGTTACCAGTCTTCCCTAAACACCTCTATACCCCTATGCAGATGATACTATTCTAATATAGAAAGTGAAGTAAAAATTAAGAAGCCTTTTGATGAGGTGAAAGATGAGAGTGTAAAAGCTGGATTGAAGCTTACATGTAAAAGAAAGAAAGGAGAGAAAGAGAAAGAAAGAAAGAAAGAAAGAAAGAAAGAAAGAAAGAAAGAAAGAAAGAAAGAAAGAAAGAAAGAAAGAAAGAAAGAAAGAAAGAGAAAGGAAGGAAGAAAGGAAGGAAGGAAGGAAGGAAGGAAGGAAGGAAGGAAGGAAGGAAGGAAGGAAGGAAGGAAGGAAGGAAGGAAAGATCTTGGCAACTGGTTCTATCAAATAGAGGGAGAAGACATGGAAGCAGTGTCAGATCTTATATTCATGGGCTCAAAAATCACTGTAGATGTTGACTGTAGCCATTAAATTAAGACTTGCTCCTTGGACGCTATGGCAAACCTGGATAGCATACTAAAAAGCAGGTACATCACCTTGCCAACAAAGATCTGTATATTCAAAGCTATGGTTTTTCCAATAGCAATGTATAGCTGTGAGAGTTGGATTATAAGGGAAGCTGAGTGCCCAGAATTGATGCTTTCAAATTGTGTTACGGGGGGCTGGGGAGGGACTTTCTGTGAGTCCGTTGGACAGCAAAGAGGTTGTCAGTCAATATTTAAAGAAATTAATTCAAGCTATTCAGTAGAAGGTCAAATACTAAACTGAAGCTTAAGCAGTTTGGCCCCCCAATGAGAAGATGGGATTCATTGGAAAAGACCATGATATTAGGAAAGATTGAAGGCAAAAGGAAAAGGAGACTGGAGAGGATGTGAAGGGTAGATAGTATAATGGAAACAATGATAATGAACTTGGACAGACTTCAAGAGATAGTGGAGGAAAGAAGGGCCTGGCATGCTATGGTCCATGGGGTCACAAATAGTCATACATGATTGAATAACTGAACAGCAACAACTTTTAGGGGAAGGGAAGTTTTCCAGAGTTTAAATGGTACATTTCAACTCCTCTACATTGCCCTATAATGTTTCAGCTTACCATTAGAACAAAAGAGCCAAGGCCCTGAATGTTTCATAGTTGTATCTCAGAGAAGATTCTTTATGAATAAAGTTTTCTGTGTAACTGGATTGGGGAAACTGGTTCCCTAAAAAAGAAAGAAGAAGGAAGGTTGCTTTTACTTGCATGAAAATGGATAACTACTGTATAGATGATGCCTTATCAATTTTGAGTGTGTACATTTCTTTAAAGAATCACCAAATTATACCACAGAACACATTAGCAGTACTTCAGAATTTCTATACCACAAAGATTTATCCTGAGAACAAAGATGGGTATACTGCTATGAGATTTTATTTTATTTGCAGAGGTTGTGTAGTTATGATATTTAAAGGAATGAAGGCTGATGCATATCGCCTCAACTTAGTCACAGAAGCTGACGATTACACATCTCATCATGTCACTAATAACATTTATGTACAAAAGCCATGTTTGTGCAAGCCCTCAATTTGAAGACTTTAAGTTCTCTCCTTGATGTTAATGGAAGTTATTCAAATGTACTGAGACAAGATTAAGCTGCTTTGTGTGCACATTTACACACTGAAGCAGCACATTTACATACTCCAAAAGAAACCTCCTTGATTAAATTTTAAAACTACTTGCAATCATAGGTAATGGTACATAAGGTGATGGTGGGAATTGCCTCAGTAGGGAGAGGAGTGGGGAGAGAAACTCAAAGCAGTGAAAACTAGGAAAGAAATGAAAACATATAGTCCAACCTCACTTTTTGAAGATGAGAAATTTAAGACTCAGAGAAATTAAAGTATAGCTAAGGACTGAACATGACATGAGGAAAGCTTCCCTTCTTGATTTTTTTTCATTCTTGTGAAAGTGCTGAAGGACTCTTGCACACTGATGTGATGAAGCAATTCCCTCACTGGCTTTTGAGCCAGAAGATCAGATGACTCAGTGGACTTTAAAAAAGGGAAGAACTGTCTTTTTATTTCTCTCATCCTTTTTGAACTGCAGGGATGTTTTGAGATGGAGAGAAGGGTACCTTCTGCAATCCCTCAACATGGCTGTTGAGGATTAGAGGATCATGTGCATACAGCAACTGAAAACCATGTTCTGTTTAGGTTAGTCTGAATTTGTGGCATTGGGGTTTGTTATTTCATGATGCTAGATAAAAAAAATATAAGTCCCAAGATTCACATGTTCATATTTGAAGGTGACCTTATAAATCTGAGAGGTTTGGAGATCCTAGGGTCCCTTGGTCAAAGTAGACTGGTGGAAGAGGAAGGAACCACTCTACAATTACAGCAGCACTTCTTGGGGAAGCTGACCACTGATAGGAAGATGCACTCAGTACTTTGCCTGGCTTGCCAGAATAAATTGCTAAGAGAGAGTCAGTACAGAGTCAGAGTGAACTGCAAAGTGTTTATGAAGGTGGCCTATGAATACTGCCTTTTGTTCTGATATTATAATTTAACCCCCAATGAGGGTGTGACAGCAGCTATAATTTAGTAGTTATTGATTGCTTATCAGTGGGCAATCTTAGTCTTTTTTTTAAAGCAATTGGGGTTAAGTAACTTGCTCAAGGTTACATGGCCAGTTATTTCGTGTGGGTGCCAGGTATCTGAGGCTGGAACTGATCCTGGGTCTCCCGAGGGCGGGGCTGGCGCTCTTACTCACTGCGCCACTTGGCCACCCCTACAATCTTAGTCTTTTATCATTATTTTGAAATGATTCCCTATCTCCCTTTTTTGAGAGATCTCAGACACGAACCAATATCTAACCTATAAATAATTCTCCCCTGGACTGCTGGGGTAAAGAGTGCAACGAGATAAAAGGTATGAAAAGAGGGAGCCTGTTCCTTCTCATTACAGTCAGACTCCCCTAGGAAAGAAAATTGGATCATGCATGAGACATGATGAAAAGATACCACCAGTGAAAAGAGAAATGGGGGATTGTTCTAGTTCTTTTGGCCAAATAGTGTTTCTTATTGTGTGATGAGTAACATGTCCAAGATCACATAGGTAGTAAATGTCAGAGTAGGGATTTTCATCTAAGTTTTCCAAATTCAAATTGAGCAACCATTCCACTATTACATGTTGATTAAGAAGAAACAGAGTATTAGAGGCAAAAACATATTTTTCTGCTTATGATGGAAGAATTATTCCTCCATGTTGGCAAATTGGAAAGAAATTGGCTTGTTGCCTCACAACATCATTTGGTGCAGCTAGTTATATATTCCCAGGAAGAGACTAGTATAGTCCCCTAGAACCCCTCTTGTGGAAACAAGAAATTTGAGAATTATGAAGGTCCTTCCAGAGATGCACATGACCCTCGGGGGGGGGGGGGGCAGCAGATGAAGGAAGTAGAGAACAACAAGTTATTTCCAACCCATGTGAAGCTACAGAAAGTGAAACTAGCATTCATGGAGCAGCAGAGCCATGAGAGAGTGACAGAAAATTTCTTGGTCCCAAATGAGAAATTTCTGGACTGAGTCACTGGGGCTAGTGCTAGAAATCCTGGTCAAAATCAAGCTTCTGTACCATAGCTCTTGGGCTCCATAGAGAAGTTCCTGAAGACCTGAATAGAACTGGAGTCAAAAAGCAGCAAGGGAAAAAGACAAATTAAAACCAGAGCTTGCCCTTCCCTAGTACTGAGAACATATAAAGAGGGGGAAAGACTCACAAAGTACTTCATGTAATTTCCACTTGAAGTGACACTTCAATGATGCCAAGGCAGTACTAGACACCTTGAGCACTATATAGTAGATAGTTGGGGGCAGAGGAACTCACTGAGGAAGGAAGGAAAATTGTTTCAACTTTTTAAAGACTTTTTTTGGTTTTGGTTTTGGTCAGGTTAAGTAAAGAATATCTTTCATTTGATCTTATTTAAACCTGAGTGATTGTATGTAATATGAAGACCTTTTCCCCATTATTGTTGATCTATAATAAATACAGTAAATACAGACATATAGTAAATTCTAGTGTTCCTATGGCAAATGCTAGAAATGAACAAGAACTCAAAAGAGTAAAAACTACTGAGAAACCGCCATGACTGAACCTGATTGACATAAATCTATGACTTTAGTTTTGAGCAGTAGGTAAAAAAAAAAATCATGTTCGGCATATCCCATTATTTTGTCAAGAATATAACTACCATTAGATAAAACACAATATAGTCAAGTTTTAGAGAGTGAGTTATTTGTGGTGAACCAGAGCTTCTTTCTCCACATACTGAAACTGTCTGCTGGTAAGAGGATCAAGTTAAAAGAGATGTGGGATCTAGCAGAGAGATGGAGAGAGAAAGAGACATAGAGATGGAGAGGGAAAAACAGAGATAGAGAGACAGAGAAAGGCAGAGACAAAGACTAATGTATAAGCATCTGAAAATGTCTCCCTGATTACAGTTTAAAGTTAGAAGTTAGTTTTTCATCATTTGAATGATTCATATTTCTTTTCAATCCTCTATTACAAATGTAGTAATCAAGAATAGTTCAGATAGAAAAATTCTCAGAAAGGGCAAGGTTGGAGGAGTAGAATGGGTAGAACTTTAACTTCTCAGTTACCTCCCCATGATAAATTATTTTCAATGGTTCTTAACCTGATGTAATGGTAATGGGGATTTGAAGATCTTCCCTGCTCCTTCTACTGGCAATCAAACAGATACTTAGCACCTTGTTTCAAGTTCATGATTATATCAAGTATTGAGATTGAGAACTTGTGAATCCCAAAGTGGGAGGAAGTTGCTGATGTAACAGGAATGGGCAGATCAGGGAGTAGCTAACACCATATATAAGGAAAAGAGAGCCAGAGAGATGAGAGAGAGAGAGGGAGAGAATTGCTAGGATCCTGAAAACTTCTGAGAACTGCTATGAATTGAGAACTGAGAATTGAGAACTGAACTGAGAACTGAGAAGAGAATTGAGAAGAAATGAGAAGAGAGGAGAAATGGGAGGAAGCATGACTGTGGTGCCTTAGTTTGTCTGTCTGTTTTGGTGTTACTTTGTCAGATTAGTCCATTGATAGAGAACGTTGCTGTTGTTACAGAAGCCCTGGGATCTTACTGCTGGTTTCGAAGACCTGAAAGAGGAATTTTTTGTTGTATGTTTACAGAAATCCCAGAGGAGGGTCTTACTGATGTTTTCAGAGGTCCTGGAACTATGCTGATGATTTGTGTTGATTTCTCAGACCTTGTTGTTGGGTCTATGTTGATTTCACAGTCAGAAGGTGAATTGATGAGGATACCGGTAATGTGAATGAATGTTATTGTGGCTTTGTTAAGCTTTGTCTTCCCAGGAACAGACACTGTGAAGGACTTGAGGTGGACTAGACACTGTGAGCTTAAATATGGAAGAGGAACTGCCCAGGGAGCTTAGAAAGGAATTGAGAGCTGTCTGCCTTTGAACTCAGGTGACAGTTGGATAGATTTGGGCAGGAGCTGAGACCATGGAAGAGGAACCAAGAAAGTTGAGAGCTAGCCTCTAGTCAAGATGAAAAGACCTCTCCTTTGGTATTTAATGCAAACTGAAAATCATAACTTACTGGGGCCTAGGGGTAGAGAACTTTGACCTAGACTTTTACATGACTGAGTTAAGGACTTCTCCAATTAAGAAGAAAGAATATTTTTTTGATTGAAGAGAGTAAGACAATGTGACCTAGGGGTGGAGATATTTTACCTTTGTACTTTGTGTACCTTAAGGAGAGAAGCCCCCTTAAGGATGATTTAATTAAGGATTTTCTAAATGACTGAGTTACTAAATGATTGTGCTTTTTTTTCAACTATGTGGCCACTTTGGTGAAAACTATGTGGCCATTTTTGTAATAAGTTGTTATGTCATAACATTGTGAATGTTGTACTTTGACTTCTGTGAATGTATTGTCTTAGTTTGTTACTGAATAAACAGAGAGTTCACCATACTGTGTAATAAGAACCTTGAAGCTGTTCATAGCAGCAGTCCTCTGGAAAGCTACTCGTGCTTGGCTTTACACCCGAGGTCTGCAGACCATTAAAAAAAAACAGACTGTATTTCAATAGAAATGTCTCCCTTTCTAATCGTGTGTGTTTTATTTAATGCATTAAAATAATATTTTGAGAAGAGGTCCATAAGTTTAAATGGCCTGCCAAAAGGACTAAAAACATATATATATATATACATACATATATATATATATATATGTAAAAGGATGAACCCTTGATTTAGTGTATATGTCAGAGCAATCCTTTATTGTCTAGTGAAGAACAGTGTGTGGGGGTAATAAAAATCCATTGGTCTGTTAGTCAGAAAACTTAAGGTCTAATCCAAGACTTGCTAATAACTAACTTATGTTGTAAACTTGGTGAAGCTATTTCAGGTCTCTGAGCCATCCATCAAATGAGGACATAAGAGTAGCCACCTTCTAGGTTATCTTCTAACACTGCACTCTTTCTTTTTTTCATTTTATGTTACCCAAATTTGACATAAATAAAAGCAATCTTCACTTTGAATTAAATTGGATGTAATATAGAAACCATGCTCAATTTGTTTCTGGCAAGAAATAGGACAGGGATTCAAACATTTCATATTTTCTCCAACCAAACCCTGGACAAGTCACTCTGTCCCCTCTGAGACTCAGTTTAGGCATCTCTATTTTTATCTCAGAACTTTTTTTTTTCATCTGGGTTTACAATCTTCCATTTTTTTATTTCAACTCTTTTCCAGTCATGGCATTTGTGTGTGTGTGTGTGTGTGTGTGTGTGTGTGTGTGTGTGTTTGTGTGTGTTGGTTCAGGCTGATTGTTTGTTAATATTAAACAATTTATGATTCATTATATTTAGATCTAGAACTTTAATGAAAATAAAGAAAAGTCAGCTTTCCTCCCCATTTCTCTTTTTTTCCTCCCTTTCATCCTTTCAGAAACATATTGAAGACTTATTACATGTTAGGTTCTAGATTGTAAAATGATGAATAAGGGGGGAAAGTCCTACTTCCAAAGAAGTTACAAATAAGTAGTGCAAGAACGTTTTAAAAGGTGTCTTCTGTGCTTTGCTGTCCACAAGATCCTGTGACCCTTCACTGAATTTTGGAACAGTAGACAAAAAACTGTATTTGGAATCAAATCAGAGGACCCTGTCACTTACTTCCTATGTTAATTCAGTCAAGTTTATTCTTCTGTCCAGGTCGCCAATTCTTTGTCTGTCAAAAGGACTAGATGACTATTAAAGCTCTGTCCAGCACTAAGCTTCTGATGCTGTAGACATATGGAAACTTATTAGGCTATTAAATTACCTCTATTCCAAGTAAAGCTGAGTTTTCTGACATTAAATATAGTCATTTATTAAAAAGAATGTTAAAAGATATCTTCCACTGTTCTTATTTCCTCCCTCTTTGCACCCTAGGTTTCTGTTAAGGTCCTGGATCTGCAAGGCAATATGTCAGAAGTGCCATGAGAGAGTCATGAGCAAAGTGCTCTAGATGTTCAGAGAAAGGAGAGATTGTTAAGTGATTGTGATGGAGAAAGCTGCCCTTTAAGGTTTAAACTTAGGAAATCACTATTTTGAGACTTACATGATGCTTAAGTCATGAAATAGGAATCATCTATAGGGGTCAGATAAATGTCAGTGGTTATGCTACAATCAAGTAACTGATGAATACTTTGTGAGCAGTTCCTACAGAGAAGGCACTGTGAAATATTGAAGTTATTCAAGCAAGTACAAGACATAGCACCTCTCTCAAGGAATTTGTAAGGTATATTTGAATATAAAAAACAAAAAGATATAAATGAGGAATTATAAGAGCCACAACTGATAGGTTGGAGGTCACACTCAGAAGTCAGGTGGTCAGCAAAGCTGGAGGAAGCAGCATGGTGATGTTCTTTTCCATTGCTAGAGATCATAACATGTTGATAATAAAGAAATGCAATAATCTTGCATACTTAGCAATGAAACAGCCAATTTTATCTCTTTGCTATGTAATTACTGATTGATTACTGGCAATTATAATAAGCTAATAAAGAAGTAAGGACTGTGGGGTGATAATTGTGATTTTGAAAGAGGCAATCCACTGCTGAGAAAATAGATTAAAATAGCTTATTTGCAATACAAATACTGTTTGCCTGTAGAATTTTCAGAGTAACAACAGATTTTATGAATTTCATTCCTTTCACTATTCATATTTTGAAGTCTTTTATTAGGAGATCTCAAAGCACTTATGTATATTGAGATTGTTTTTAAACTTGGAAGACAAGAATTTTGAACCTGTCAAAATATCACCTTTTACAAGATAGTCATAATATCCTCATATACTACTAGCTTTAATAGTCTTTCCCAAAGAGGCTGTAGAGACCTTTTCTGTTTCTTTAAGGAGATATGGACTCTTGGAATGACAGTTTAACTGTCATTCTTTAAGGTGACTGTGAGGAAACTGGGAGTTTACTGTCATTCTGGAGAGACAGTAAAACATGATGGGTGAAAAGATGACAAAGAAAAGGAACTAGGAGATTTAAATTTAAACTTAACCCTTGTGAAGAATCATGAAGAGAATTATTAATAAAAGTCTTGTTTTTTGGTTTCCTAAAAGGATTTAATGGTGATACCATTTCTTCTGAAATGAGGAAAAATCAGAATTTGTAAGGATGGTTGAAGGTAACTTTTGTTGTGAGCTCTCTCACAGCTGAAATACTAAAATAATTATTTTTGTCTTCCTTTTACTCCTTATTGCACTGAACGGGTAGTATAGTTAGTAACCTGATATTTATTCAACACTAGGAATTTAGGAGGTTTGACAGAAAGATGAGCAAACGCTTTGGGGAAAAGAGAAATTTCCAGTTTAATAAGCTGAAGTGGGAGCTAGAACTAATTTATTAATTATATATTGAAATATTAGAAATTTATGTGGAAATATCAGAATATATTACCTGATTACCACATAAAGTAATCAAGGTTTGAGATGGGATTGACTCAAGCCTGTGACTGAGTTCAGGATCAAAACTGGAACAAGATGAGATACTCAAAGGCCATTCAATAGTTAACACTATTTCTTAACTCTAGTACGAGAAAGATATTCAAAAGGTCACTTCAAGATGATTCAGCTGGTCAACTTTCACTTCCAAGATTAAAGAAGCCTGATAATAGGCAGCAATATAGGAAGAATTTAAAAATAAAACAAAAATATAGCAGAAACAAAAAAATATATAATAGTTCCCTGAAGAAGCAACTAACTGAGAGAATCCCAGGATGGAAAGAGTTGTGAATCTAAACAATCCAGTTCATGTGGTGAGTAATGTCAATTTTTTGCAAGTCACAGAGTATTTCAATGTAAAAATTTGACCCTATGTTGGCGTAGCCCCAGGAATATCAGGGCTACAACAATGTTTATGAGCCTTTCTGCATAGCCACCAGTGATTACAGGAAAGGAAAAAATCATTTAGGCCACAACCCATCCCGGGCTACCAATCAGAACTTCTTTTCTCTGGGAGCTCCTTTTCTTATGTGAAAGCTGCTTAGATATTTGCTCTTCCCTTTGTTTCCAGAAAGCAAACTCCCTTTCAACAAACCCCCTGTGAGTAAAAGTTGTACAATAATAACTAGATGTTCTTTTGGCAGCCCTGTGAAGGAGCCATTCAAATTTGTATTGGTTATAATAATTTATGGCCTACAGTGGGACTGTCTCTGCCACTGCACATGCTTGAGTCCACTCTTCTGACACTAAATTGCCATTGCTTCTGGGAGCTGATCTGCCATCCCCCTAGGTGCACATCTATGTCTGTTGTCTGTCATTGACCCTTGCCATTTGAGCCTGTATCTGTGTCCACTTCCCACTATCTTCTTCTGCTAGGGCCCAAATCTGGGCTCACTGCCTGCAGCCCCAAGTTATCCTCTTCCAGGGGATCTACATCTCTGCCCACTCCCCATTGTTCTCTGCTGCCTCTGTCTATATCCATCGCCAGCTGTTGTCCTCTGCCCTGGAGCGACATCTCACCAATTACCCACGAATGTCCTCTACTTCTGGGACCCTTACCTGCTACCTCCTGGGGCACTGCCAATGGGGCATTCATCTCTACTTAGTACCTCCCCTGCTAGGGTCAACTGCTACCATCTGTGTTAGAATGGGACAGCTGCCACTATTAGGACCCATGATCTTCTGCCCTATGTTGGGACACAGTATTACAGCAGGCCTGAGCACTATTGCCTCAATAATATTGCAACCTGACTCTGCCCTACCATGATAGACCTAACTCTATACTCCCACAGCTGTCATTACGGTGGAAAGGAATAAAATAACACAAAAAAACCATAAAGCCAGAGATTCTTCTAGGCCAATAAATGTACTCTATTTCACATCTTTAAGCAATAGACAGTTTTCCTAAGCTTGGGCCAATGTTCCTGAGTCCTGACTGAACTCTTTGGGAGCTCTGCACTACTCAATGGAAACTCCAGAGAAATAGAAAATTATATTTCATAGTTCACAGTTCAGGGGTGAAAATATGATTTTTTAAACTTATGTGGCTCCTCTGCCTATCATCAGCTAATTAAATAAGGTTTAATTGACCCACATGTCCATATACCCAATTACAGAAATGTATCTTACTCATGGAAAGTATTTATCACTATCCTTTGAAGCGCCTCTATCAATACAATGAAATCCATATGGTAAAATTGTGGTTGGCTTTTCAAATTCCAAATTAAAAAAAAAAGAAAACTAAACTAAAAAAAGTTACTTCAGTACAGTCATTTGGGAATCCTAAAATTCCAGGAATCTGCCTTGATTTGCATTCTCTCATTGTTGGGGTCTCTCCTTCTTCCTTCCAAATCCCTATGTCCATGTATAATAATTATATGACTGAGAACTGCTGATACAGCTACATTGTTATTTCAATAAAAGAAATTCACATCCAGTTTACATGTATATGAGACCCTTAAAGCCAGGAGGACTCTTCTTTCACTTGACCTCCACAAATGGTAACAGCATTATGATGAATGGTAACAAGAAAAATAGAATCCAGTCAAAGAAAAGACTGATTCCAACATGTTTTTTAAATCTGTCCTTTTCTAATGAGAAGAAAATATCTTTCTCAATCCCTCCCCGCAATTGAATCCTTCTAGGATACTTAGTTCTCAGTAAATTCCCTAGTAGAATTTGTAAAAGGCTGAAATTACTAGGCATGGAAGAAACAGACTGAGAGTCTAAAATAACAGCTTACTGCAATTAACTTCAAGGTATGATTCTTAAGGATGAAGGACATATACACATTGGTCACCTCTTGATGAACGGCCACAGACAATTTATTTTTAATCATCCAGGAAAAGGGGAGGGGCCTCACAGGAAGCTACTACTATTTCTGGAAGCAGCGCCAAAAGTTCTATCAAGAGTCCTAAGGACGAATCAGTCATCTTCTTCAGTATCCATGCTCCAATTAAAACATGCTCATTACATTCTTGTCTTGTAAGATTATACCAGTTGTTCTGGACTAGGAATGACCCAGATGAGTCCCATCATTATTAAGGTTCAATACTGTAAGGAACATCCAATCAGAAGGCAATAAAGATACCTTGAGTTCATTCAACTAAGCAAAGCTCCCATGCTCCATGCTTCGGTTCCCCATTACTATCTACTAGCCAGCAATTTGAGAGAGCTCCTGGAGATTCCAGTGACTGCTTTGTACTGGGATCATAAAATTATAGTAATAGCCTGACTTTCTAGTTTCCTGGGCCAACTAAGAATTTAAGAACAGTTTCAATACCTTTTAAGGAAGAAGCAGTTTAACTTGCATGGTGTCAGGCATTAGTTATCATTCCTACCATACCTGAGAACCTGGAATGGGAATGAATAAGGAAAATGGATCAATTGTAGTGAGAGATAGAAGACCATCCCACCTAGACTGCACATATCAGTGGAATTACAGCCATTCTCCATAGAACTAAAAGGCAGAAGCAAGTTTTAGGGAGGCAGATTTACTCTTAATGTAAATAAAAGCATGGATAGATATACATATGTGTATATGTGTGTATATTTATGGAGAGAGAGAGAAAGAGAGAATGTGTGAATACTTCTACCCATTCACTAAAAAGTGAGATAAGTGATTATTTTTCTATTATATAGTAAGCAATTATTAAATTAGGATTAAGGTTTTTCCTTTCTATTTCCTCATTCAGGGACCAGTCCTTGTAGGTCATTCAGCTAGTCTGGAGGACAAGAATGATATATTAGATTGGCTTAATCCTCAGAATGAATGCGTCATGATGTTAGGCAGACCCCGCCCAACTAGGGGATCTTAGTTCTGTTTAGAGTGATCTACAGAATCTAATCTAGGTTCATTCCAGTCCTAAGGCATTGAGTCCATAACCTTGTACCCTCCATTTTCATCTAAGGGAACTGAGCTCACGTAGGAGAAAATCACCCCGAGTGGTTTGTGTAGGGATACATTCCTTTGTCCAGATTATTGGAGGCAGCTGAGTCTAATGGTCAAGTAATGTTCTCAGCAGGAGGGGCTGAATACTTTTAGCCTGCCTCCTTTTTAATATGTCTACCCCTTCATTAACTGTTGACCAATCAGGATTGATTTTCACTTGGCAGGGGCACCTCCCTTTCCAAAGATATTTAAGCACTGAGGGATCTCTATGTTTTTTTTTTTTCCTTTGGTTACCTAACAGAAACCACTGATCATCAATTTATTAAGTATCTGCTAGTCTAATTAATAAATTGATTATCAATGGCCCAGAAACTCTGTCTCTCAGGCTTTTCATTCATTTGAAAAGGTCTCATCAGGGGTCTTGAAGGAAGATAGCATGGTCACTTCTCAGGAATATTTTAGAGCAGATGCTGATTGAAGTAATGGTGAATTTCATGACTTCTGGGGTCTTCCAATTCAGATTCTATAATTTTCAAAGAATAATTATAATTTTACAGCTGAAATGGATGGTAGTTTTCTTCAGTTTCACTTGAGTAACCAGATAGCAAAACATACCCATGGGTTTCAATCAATAACAAATCAATAACACTTATTAAGCATCTTCTGTATGCCAGGAACTACGCTAAGCTCTGAATCTCACTTTATATTTGGAAGAGGGATGGGGGAGAATAGCTTGTGAATACTACTAATTATCTAACTTGGATTAAGCCTCTATCACAGAAGGAAATTGTTAACCTCTAAAGTCAAACTTGGTTCTCAGTATCCATGAAAGCAACATCATTTAATTATAACAGAAAGAGGAATATAAATTATTAGAGGAATTTTCAACACACATTTCTCAAATGAATACACTTCTGCTTTCCTGTTTTCTACTTGCAAACTGGGAAAAATGGGGGTAAAGTCTGATTGGCCTTAAGCTAATAGCTCTTAGACTTCATTCTGATCCCCAGCACAATTTTTCTGGTGTCTAAATATCACAAGAAGAACCTGGAAGTTTTAACAACTCTAATGGTTCATGTTCTCATAACTCACCCATCAACTTGCTGTAAGAGTTATGGGATTTAAAGATCTTCCATGCCCCCTTTAATTTGCTGACATGGCAGGAAGGAGTGGGGGCAAGAGGAAGCAGAAACGGGAGCCAAACTAGGGTGCATTCAGTGACTGAAAGCCTTATGGCAGAAGTGGCAAAGCCAGCATCCATGAACTCCTGTTTTTGAGCCAGCCAGAAGTCCTGCTGAGGACTGCCAGGGAGGGGAACTGCAGCGGGGCCAGAGCTTCTGGGAGCATGCTTTGTGGAGGCTGAGCAGTTGCCCTGAGTGGGGAGATGAGGACCTTTGCCTGAAGTAGCCTGTTTTGTTTTGAACGCTTGAGAATGTGGGTGTTTACTGCATTAACTATGTGTACCAGCTTCATAAATACTGTGATGGATTTGACTTTCTGGTTTTGGGACTCCATTTTCTGGTATTTGAATAAATGTTCTAGCTTTATTCCCCATGTAGAGAGCCTGGTATATTTTGTGATTAATAACCACATCAGCATATTTATAGTTACCACAGGCATTGTGAATATTGCATTGTTGATACACTTGATGGAATATCAATGTCTGTTTCTGGCCTGCTCCATAGCTCAGAAACCTTTGTCCTCTCTGTCACATGACTCTCTTCCTTCTTTCTCCTAGCTGTCTCCATTGGCCTCTGTTTTTAAACACAGCATATTATAGATATGAAGTCCCACAAAATGCAATCCTGGAAATTTAAACGGGGCTCATGTCCAAGGACCAGAGTTCTATAAGAAAAGCAGTTCTCTTCCTCAAATGTATTACTATTACATCAATTTCAGTGAACTAATTTTGCATGTTTTCAGGGAACATGAGTGTGAAAATACATTAAGGTGATAAGAGAAAGGTAGATATATGGGGGCAACACACATGTAGAAGCCAGGCTTATTTGGTATATCCCTTATGAGTTCATTTATTTGTTTTTCTGATTGTCTTCCCTATGGCAGTATAAATCCAGCATCAAAGGAGTAGTGTTTTCTATGTTTCTAAGGTATTGTATGTGTTTCTCTGCCTTTGATCTCTTCTGCCTCTGAGCTTGTCCATCTGTACTTGGGATGAAAGCCTGAAGAGAAAAGACTTGCCCAGGTTCAATCAATGTAACCTCCCTGATAACATTCTTTCTGACACACTCCATACCCAATGGGATATTTGTCCCTGAATTTTCAGGATCCTCATGTACTGAGAGTACACCAGGAATAAATCATACACATATTTGTATTTCTATCTGTAATAAACAAAACTGGTAGTGAGAAATTTTCACTTCTTGATCTCATTGTCTTTTTTTAATTTTTTTATCAATACGACCTAAAATACAGAGAAAAATATCCATTTGCCATGCCAAACTTTAAGTAAAAAGGTCTTTCATGTAGTTTGGTACAGCAAAAATATCCCTGTATGGTGAGTCAGAAAACCTGGGTTCTGATGGTTTTGCTTCAAATTAATTATATAAAATGGGCAATTCATTTAACCCTTTTGGTATCATTTTTCACACACGTCAAATAATAGAGGAATATATTTTAAAAATTCAATATATCATATATTTTTTAGATCTGTTATTTCACAAGCATTCATACTCTGCAATTAAGTAGATCATACCTGTCCTACGTCTCAGGACATTATCACTTATAGTTGTTTCAACTAAAATAATTATTCTAGCAGCAGTTAAATTGGTGATGAGTGGCTGCAAATTTCTTTAGCTGGACTGGTCTTTGAACAATCATCAACTGCCAAGCTGTCCCCACCACATGAAGAAATGAAGACCTTGCAGTTTAAAAGTGTGATCTTTGAGAACCCAAGGTTTCCTTCATGGATGGCATCACAGTGGGATGGTAAAGGAGAAAATCATATTAGAGATAGTTAATGTTTCTATAGTACATCAATCAGTCAAGCATTAATTAGCAATCCACTATGTGCCAGGGGCTGTTCTAAGCAACGGGGATAAAAGGAAAGACAAAAGAGAGACTCTGATCTCAGGGAGCTTACAATATAATGAGAACGACACCATGCCAATGAATGTGTACAAACAGCCATATAAGGGATGTACAGGAAGTCATCAACAGAGGGAAAGGAGTAGAGTTAAGAGAGGTGGAAAAAGGGCAAGCTAGGTGGTGCAGCGAATGGAGCACTGGCCCTGGAGTCAGGAGGACCTGAGTTCAAATTCAACCTTAGACAGGTGACACACTTAATAGCTGTGTGACTTTGGGCAAGTTACTTCACCCCAATTACCCTCCAAAAAAAAGAGAGAGTTGGAAAAAGACTTCCTCTGTAATACGGAATTTAGCTAGTGTTTGAAGCAATTCAGGAAAGTCAGGAAGTAGAGATGGAGAAAAAAAGCATTCCAGGCATGAGGGAGAGTCAGAAAAAAATGCCTGGAGAAGAGATATAGGGTGTCTTGTTCATGGAACACCAAGGAGGCCAGTGTTATTGTATCAAAGAGGAGGGAGAAGGTTAGCCAATCCTGCACCAAAAGACTCTTAAATTGGAGCCAATCTTCTGAGAGTGAATCACTCTTAGGGAAAGAAGATAATTTCACTATTTCTCTTCTCTCTCTAATCCCATTCACCGCTTCATCAGAGAGAATGGAGCACATAGGGGGTGAAGTCAAGATGGCGGGGTAGAAACAGGACTTCCCCAGAATTCCGGCCTCACCTCCCCCAGGTCATGTAAAAGGGGACTCTGAACAAACTTTGGAGCTACATAACCCACAAAATGACACAAATATGCTAACCTCCGGTTGAGGACAGCCCGGCAAGCTGGCAGGAATAGGCCATCCCAGAACTCTGGGAGCCAACCTTAGCCCCACGTGCCAGAGGTTTTAGCCCCGGGGTGGGCCTGAACAACCACTGGCTGGAGAGACTCTACATCACCAGCAGCTGTGACCATTTCCAGAATTATCAACGCATAGATGCTAAGGACAAAGTGAGAGGTTAGTGCAGTGTGGACTTTGGGATCCAGTAGTTGGGAGTGCATCAGCCTTTATCCCCTGGAGGGAGAAGCCACTGCGGGCTGCAGCACAGCTGCCAACATATGGCAGCTTCAGCTCCTGGCCTGCAGAGTGTAGGCGGACCAAGCAACCACTCTGAGGGGTATTCGCTCTTGCTTTAACCTGCTTGGATATGGATTGCAGTCTAGGGTGGAGGTCCTGGGGTCTGCAACCAGCTTGCCATAGCATGTGGAGGCTTCAAAGAGGACCCCCAACTAATACCTTCAGCAGCTGAGAAAACCCCAGCATTTGGTATGAAGCTCCCCTGTCTGGTAGCAGCATCCTACTGTGGCAAAAAGCCCAAAAGTCAAGTAAATGAGTGGCAAAATGAGCAGGCAAGGAAGCAAACCAAGCAAACAATCCAACATTAGAATCCTATTTTGAGGACAAAAAGGATCAAAGAATGAAACAGGAGGAAGACAGTGAAGTCATAACTCCTACACCAAAAGCTTCCAAGAAAAATATGAGCTGGTTACACACCACAGAGGACCTTAAGAAGCAAATAAGAGACATGGAGGAAAAAATGGGAAGAGAAATGAGAATGATGCCAGAAAATTATGAAATGAGAGTCAACAACCTGACTGAGGAAAAAAGCACCTTAAAAAATAGACTAACTTAAATGAAAAAGAGGCTCAAAAAGGCAATGAGGAGAAAAATTCCTTAAAAAGCCAAATTTGCCTGATAGAAAAAGAATCTCAAAAGCTCACTGAAGAGAATAATTCCTTCGGAATTAGCTTGGAGCAAATGGAAGCTACTGACTCTATGAGAAAACAAGATGCTGTTAAACAGATCCAAACAAATGAAAGACTAGAAGGCAATGTGAAATATCTCATTGGGAAAATCACTGACCTGGAAAATAGATCCAGGAGAGATAATTTAAAAATTATTGGACTACCTGAAAGCCATGATCAAAGAAAGACCCCAGAAATCATCCTCCAAGAAATTCTCAAGGAAAACTGTCCTGATGTTTTAGAACCAGAGGGCAAAATAGAGGTTGAAAGAATACACTGATCACCTCCTGAAAACGATCCCCAAAAGAAAACTCCTAGGAATATTATAGCCAGCTTCCCAAATTCCCAGATCAAGGAGAGAATATTACAAGTAGCCAGGAAGAAACATTTTTAATATTGTAACAACACAATCAGGATAACCCAGGATCTGGCAGCTTCTACACTGAGGGATCGAAGGGCTTGGAATATGATATTCCAGAAGGCAAAGGAGCTGGGATTAAAAACAAGAATCACCTACCCAGAAAAACTGAGTATCATGTTTCAGGGGAAAATATGGTCATTCAGTGGAATAGAGGACTTTCAAGCATTCTTGATGAAAAAACCAGAGTTGAATAGAAAATTTGACATTCAGATACAAGAAGCAAGAGAAGCTTGAGAAGGTAAACAGGGAAAAGAAATCATAAAGAAATTGTCAAAGTTGAACTATTTCCATTCCTACATGGAAAAGCCATAATTGTAACTGATGAAACTTTTCTCAGTATGAAAATAGTTGAAGGGAATAGAAATAGAAATATATAGGAGGGTATATGGGCAGATGAATACATATGTGAATGGGTGTATATATGTTTACCGGTATACATAGAGGGCACAGGATCAATTTAATAGGAAGGGATGATATTTAAATGGTGAAATTAAGAGGTGAGAGATGAATATAATGACAGGAGAGGGGGAGAGAAAGAATGGGGTAAACAATCTCATACAGAAGATGCAAGGGAAAATGGTTACAATGGAGGGGAAGAGCAGGAAGGCAAAAAGGCTAAACCTTATTCTCATTGAATTTGGCTCAGGGAGGGAATGACATACACACTAAATAGGGTGTGTCACCCTACGGCAGAGTAGGGGGGAAGGGGATGAGAGAAGGAAGGGAGAGCAGGCTGGCGGGGAAGGAAGTTGGAAGTACCCACTTTTGAAAAGGGACAGGATCAAAGTAGAGAATAGAACAAGTGGGAAGTGGGATTGGGGGGATGGAAATATAGTCAGTCTTTTACAATATATCTACTATGGTAATGTTTTGTATAGCTACATATGTACAACCTATACTGAATTGTTTATCTTCCCAGTAAGGTGGGTGACAAGGGAGGAAGGGAATGAATCTGGAATTCAAAGTTTTAAAATCAAATGTTTCAAAATATATAAATACAATTATTAATACTATTTTACAAGTAATTTTGAAATAATATATACATTCATTGAGGCATAGAGATCCACCATGCCCTACTGGAAAAGTTGAAGGGGGTATGGGAGAAGATATGGGAGAGAGCAGATTGGAGAAGGGGATATCCTGTGGGACCACTATTTTTGGGGTGGTAGGTAGGGGAAAAATTGGGAAAACATTTTTAACTCAAAATTTGGCAGAAATGAATGACATAAACCAGAAGTTAAAGCATTTGAAAAAAAAAAAGAGAATGGAGCACAAGCACAGTGTATACAGTTGGGATCTGAGGAGAAGACAATATGCTCACTCAGGAGCAAAATGACAACCTGAAGACAAATGGATGGGGAAAATATGGTCACCTGAAGAGGGAACGCAGAACATAGAGAGAAGCCAACAAAGGACCCTAGAAAGGACTTTTAGTTCACAATGTGCTTGGTGTTGTGAGTTAGTACATTGTCATATGTGCGTGAGGGAATAGAAAGAAACATAGATAGATGTGTGTATATATGTATATGTGTATATATGTGGGTATATCCCTCCCTAGTGTTTACCACAGTGCCTGGAACATAGTAAGTGTTTACTAAATGGTTGTTTTCAGTTAGGGTATAGTCTTCCCAGCTGGGTTGTTCTTTTGGTATGCTGCATAGAAATAAAAAGTTGGGGTGGAATTCCCACTGTGAGACTTCTATTACCCTTCTCCACATGGCTGTCTGAAAGGTTGGGAGGTGACATTATTTGAATGTCCTTGTCCAGGAATTTTTCATTTATTTATTATTCAAACTATTCCTGCACTTTGATTCATTATAACAAAAACTATCAAAGTGCTGATTCATCTCCAAGGAATCTTGAGGGAGTTGACCTGGTCTTCTTTTTGAAGTCTTGGTTTGTTTTTTAGTCTAGGTCTTATAAAGTTAAAAAGAAGGGGACTTATCTCAGAACTGATTTATATTAGAAAACAAAATCCTCCTTTCCTACCCTCCCACCCCCACCCACCACTCCTGCCCCAGGCATACTACACATACTACATATCCTTAAGGAATCTTACCTGTCACTGAAAAAAAGAAAAGAAAAATATATAGAGTTGTTTCCTTCTCCTTAGTTGAGACCAGCCTTTACATCTGATTAGCAAAAAAAGCCTCCCCCTTTTCTTGTTTTAGAGGGAAAGGAAATTTTCTCAGTCCTCTTCCCTTCTTTAAAAAGAAAAGGATACATTGGAACTTTCATAAAAATTCTCCAAAGAGAATCTTTTATTAAATTTCCAATTTGAAAAGTCCTATTTCTTTTTCAAGGGAAACCTTAAGTCTTGTCACATCTGTCTGAACTTCTATAACTAATCTAGTCTTCAGGACTCTTTTCCCCCTCTATAGTAATATATGGTTTTGGTACTTAGCTTATTTTATTTTTTATTGCTTAGCCTCCTTTTAGGTGCAACACCAGAGTCCTCAACTACAGAGTGAGCCCAGGAGTTAAGTAATTGTTTATGAAGCACTTTACAAATATTATGTCATTTAAGCCTCACAACAGCTCTGTAAAGTATGTTTTCTTGTTATGCCTACTTTGTGGATGAGGAAACTGATACTGAGGTCACATAGCTAGTAAGTGCAAGTGTGTAAGTTTGAACTCAGATCTTCCTAATTCAAAGTCTACCCCATCAGGGTCTTGCCCTCAGTAGGCATTCAAATCTTAATTGATTTTTGTGACAAAGCCAAAGTCTAATTTCCATAAGTGATCTGCCCAGAATACCAAAACAAAACTTTGATGTTATTTGTAGGTCTAAGTACAAGCAAAGATCTCCTGAATGAAGAAAAGAGTATACACTTCTTGTCAGGTCCTCTTTGCCACCTTAATGGAACAAGAAACTGTGGACAACTTATAATACATTCTAATAAATGCATTCATCGAGGTTCTGCAGGGTCAATGAAGCTGTCAGGGTGAGGGAAGGAAGTCTGTAAGTGGCAGGCAGCACAGCGCTTGGGCACAGAGGACCGCAAAGACCATGTCTGAGCACTTGTGCAATGAGGGTCTGGGGGAACAGCTAAGTTCCTGGTCTACTCCTGGCCAACCCCTAACCTTCCCTCAGTAGATTATACATAGGAACTGAATGACTACACTCCCTCCCACTGTCCTTCCACATATGGCAAGTAAAAAGAGAAGAAAACTAGCATTCATCCCTTCCTTCTTAGATTTTTATGTGAAAGATAAAGAATCTGTTCCTATTTTATTCATGATTCATCTCATGCATAAAGTGTGCTACCTACTTACAGTTCTCTTTTTCTTGACATTGCCCTTACCCCTGGTAGTTGACACGTATTCTTGCTCTCTTTTCTTTCTCGTTTCCCTTGATATGCTCATACAAAGGGCAAACAATTTATTTCTGGGGACTTAAAAATACAGAAATACACTTCCTTTTCCCGCTTTTTTTTTTTTTTGGCAGCACTAGAACAGCTTCTTAATCCAGCTTTGGTTTCTTTTAAGCAGCCCAAGTTACCTATACCATGTGCTACTTTCACTGTCATTCGGGAGCCTAAAAAAAGAATAAAAGGAGTCTAATATGGCATATTACAGTACTTTGTAATCATAGTAGAAGTGAAGTGATAGACTTCAGTAGACAGCGGGGATATATTGAGTAATTTCTTAGCCCAGGTGGTCAAATGGATAGTTTATTTCTTTAGAACATTTTCTGTGAGTTTATTTCTCTAGAATATTCCCTGTAACTGGTAGATATATTGATTTCCTAGGACTGATTGATTCTTATTTTTGTTTTGTTCCTTGGAGGCAATTGGGGTAAGTGACTTGCCCAGGGTTACATAGCTAGTAAGTATGTCTACCTGATTCTTACTCATTTTCTCACAAACCTGTCTCCCTCAAATGCATCCTCTCCTCTCAACCATATCTAGCTGTTCTGACTCCCAGCTTCCTATGGGTCCTGCTCCACCCTTCAGCAAACTCCTCTCACCACAGGCTCCATGTGATTATATTCAGGCTATTAGGGGATTTTAAAAGATGCCTTTTTTTCTCATCCTCAGATTTTATTGTTAGCCTTACCTCATTCTGAACTTTAGTACTCCTGATATTATTCTTACAAAAATATCATATTTTAGTATTTATTCTCTATTACACATCCTTGATGCCATTGTGTATACATTCTATTTTTAAATCTATATTGATTGGTGATGTCCACCTCCATTTATTTAACTATCTTCTCTTTGTCTTCATCCTTGGAATTTTTTCTACATCATCGGACTTTTAGTCATAAGAGTTCCACATCCCACCTTGGCTGACTTCCATTCTAGAATTTCCATGGTATCCTACCTATCTTTTTTCTGGACCCTACTCTCCTCAAATATAGGACAGATATCACACTACCTTTGGCTTTCTTTCCTTTTTTTCCTTTAAGCAATTGTAAAAGTGATGACTGCCACAAATTTCCCATTATTTCAAGCCTACCAACCAATTTCTCCATTCAATTTAGAATCAGATCCAGAATAAAATCCTCCCTTGTTACTGCCTCTACCTTTTGAAGAATGAAATTACTGTTACATAAAGTAAAAAAAAATTAGATCCTTTGCTTTTGAAAACTCCAGAATACTGGATAATTGAATTCCCACAATATTACTGCATCATGTTTCTGTTCCATTCTTGTGATCTGCTTTCTTTGTGATCTGTTTGTGATTTAAATCCTTTCTCTGTTCTTTGTTGGTAATAAACTTGTTCTACGTTGCATATCTTCTTTGTTCAGTGCTTGCAAGGGTATTGAGAACAGTTAGAAATAAGCCAAATTCAGATGTTCCCAGAAAAGACTCTTTATATGGGAGCACAAGTCTTATAGAGCATTATTACTAATAAGCCTTTGAAATTGGAGGAGTCCAAGTAAATACAGAGAGCTGCTTTGAGGGTCAGGAATATGAATTATGACCAGAATATTAGTTTAAGATGCTGCAGTAATGTTTGGCTACTAATTTAGCATTTTACCCAAATAGTAATGCAGGAAATAACAAATCCTACAGTGGAAGATAACTCTGCAAGGGGATTTTTCTCTGCTTTCAGCAAAGTAAAATTGCCACAATACATCAAACAGTTTTTCTTTATCTGAAAAAGTACACCAAATATATTAGCAAATAGCAACATTTGCAGGGAAAGCTTTAACATTTTACTAGCACCCTAACAGACTACTGCTTTGAAAGTCTTGCTCTGGAACAATGGCTTGTATTATCCAAAACCTTAATTTATTTTTGCTAAATCCTCTCTTCTATTCCCTGGCACTTTTTTAGGTTTCTCTACAGTATTTGAGAATTTTGTTATTTTAGTCGGATTCTCTATGATTTTGCTTCTCTGCTTTCTGTATTCTTTTATTATTTGCCATATTCTGTCTTTCAAATTGGGGTTTCTATTTTTTTTCCTGGTTTTGGCTTGCTGAGATGTTGGCAGGCTGCTGCTATAAAATACAAGAGTTTTGGAAGCTGTGCAGATGGCAAATGTAGCATTGTGTGCATTCATTCATGATGGGCTTCCGTCTTTTTATAACAGTAGGGGAATCTGCCAGCTCCCATTTCCCTTGCCCACTTCTGACATATTTAAGCAAGATTGCAGTAGTGACTTAAAGGGCTGAATGTTTTTTAGCTATGGTTCTGCTTCAGCGAATGTGATTTTAAAAAATCTGCTCTGTTGAAGGTTAGCATTATTTTATTTATTTGTTTTCTCTTCTACTACCTGTTTATTGATTCCATTTAGAACTGGAATTAACTCCTTCCTCCCCTTACTTTAAGCTACATGTTTGGCTTTTTTTTTATCTTTTTGATCTTTAATACGTGTTTATTCTTCTTGGTCATGTACTTTGTTTCAAAATATCTTAAAAAGGAGAAGCATATTGTCTACAATCAGCATTGAAATAACAAGATACCGTATCATTCATTGTCTGAGTTATAGATTAATGGCATTTTTTCAAGTCCTAAAAAGAGAAACATTTGTATCAGTAGTTGGACAGAATTATGATCAGGGCTGTTCAAAAGTCAATAGTAAAGAGTGCTGGAGATACAAATATGAAAAAGAAAACCTGCCCTTGATATTGGGATGGGGAGTGGGATGAAGGAGGTGGTCAAGAAAAAGGTATCCTATGTAAGGGCATGCTGTAAAAGCCCACCCAGGTGGGACATTAGGAGATATCTGAAGAGACATTTTTTCCTGTCTTCTTGAGTTCATGGGTGTACTCTCAAATCAAAAGGGTAAAGGGCACTGATGAGGTATGAGTAGCAAGGCTGATGAGAATTTGCAAGAAAAAGAGATTTCCCATAGATGATTATACCCCGTATATAGTAGAGGAACTAAAGAAGTCCAAAATGAATGCTATTAAGTGGGAAACATCTCCTGATGATGTTTAAAGACATTCCTCCTTATTCCTTAACCTAGCAATTCCTTAATGAACAACAAATTTTCTGTTTTAAAAAGTTCTTCTATGTTCTGGGAAGTAGCATTAAAGAATCTCTAATCTTCTTTATATTTTTGTTAGCTCCAAACTCAAAGCCAGAGATGGTGATTCTGGCAAAACAAAACAAAATCTCAGTCTTAGTTCTATCTCTCTATTTCCTCTGGGAATATGCCTCTCTCCATTACATTTCCTCAACTTTGTAGTAGTAGTAGTAATAGCAGCAGCAGCAGTAGTAGTAGTAGTGGTGGTGGTGGTGGTGGTGGTAGCAGTAGTGGTAGTAGTAGTAGTGGTAGTAGTAGTGGTAGTAGTAGTGATGGTGGTGGTGGTAGTAGTAGTGGTAGTAGTAGTAGTAGTAGTAGTAGTAGTAGTAGTAGTAGTAGTGGTAGCAGTGATAGTAGTAATAGTAGTAGTAGAAGCAGCAGCAGCAGCAGGAGAAGGAACGACCATAATATTGTTAGTAGAAACAATAGCTAATATTTATAGTGTTTACTGTGTGCCAGATACTATGCAAAATGATTTACAACTATTAACCACCTTAGACCTCACAACAAGCCCAAGATGCAGGTGCTATTATTTTCCCCATTTTGCAAGTGAAGAAATTGAAACAAACAGTTTAAGTTACCTGCCCAGAGTCACATAGTAATAATAATTATAATTGGGACAATTAATTATTTTCTATAATAATGTTGCATGTTATATAGGTATAATATATAATATTATATATCACTATTCATAATAATTTTATCAATAATAATAATTGGCATTCACTATTGTGTGACATGGGAGACACAGGCACAGGACCTCCCAATGTGGTGTATCCACATCAGAGAAGGACATGCTCTATGAGCAAAGCAGAATTGAAACAGCTCAAAGGAAATGTGAGATGCAAAATTTAGAGAATCCAGCCCAAATGGTCATATGGCCTATTTGTGCCCAACCTGTGGTACGGCATCCAAGCTCATACTGGTCTGATCAGCCGCAGTCAGACACACTGAAAGTTGACTTGGGCATAGTGATGTAATCTTGGTCCACTTTGAGAATGAAGGACAACAAACAACGTATCAACCAATTACATGCCAGGCACTGTGCTAAGTCCTTTAATTATTATCTCTTTGGACCCTAACAACAATTGTGGGAGATAGGAGCGATTATTGTTTCCCTTGTGCAGATGAACAAACTGAGACAAACAGGTTGAGAGACTTGCCCAGGGTCAAATGGCTATTAATAATAATAGCAATAATAATTATTATTATTGATAATATTATATTATAAGGCAGCTAGGTACACAGTGGATAGAGTATTGGACCTGAAGTCAGGAAGATCTGAGTTATATATCCAGTCTCATATACTTATTAGCTGTGTGCCCCTAGGCAAGTCAGTTAAACCTTTTTGCCTCAGTTTCTTCATTTATAAAATGAGCTGGATGGGGCCGCTGGGTGGCACAGTGAAAAGAGCGCCAGCCCTGGAGTGAGGAGGACCTGAGTTCAAATCCTGCCTCAGACATGTAATACAAAAACTAGTCATGTGACATTGGACAGGTCACAACCCCAATTGCCCTGCCTTCCCCTCCTCCATAAAGCAAAAAGAAAAAAGAAAAAAATGAGCTGGAGAAGGAAATGGCAAACCATTCCTGGCTCCAAGTCCAGCATTCTATGCACTGTACCACCTTCTGTACTCACAGTACCCTAAGACTGTGGGTACTGCTGTTTATAAAGAAAAAATAAATACATAAAATTGAAATGAGAAGCTGAATGGTCATCTACCTAAGACTTTCCTTATTAGTTGAGGTTAACTACTATATTCAATCTCCATGAGAGCCTTATGCAAACTAAAGCCCTGGTTACAAAGCAGACAAAGGCAGACAGATTTTTATTGATTTCCAGAAAAACACATATGTATGTATGTATGTATTATGTGTGTATGCATATGTACATATATGGCCGTGTGTCCACATGCACGTGTGTATACATACATGTTTGTTTGCCATGTGCAGATATCTATTCACATATATGCTCACGTATGTGTATAGTATTGTGAATTGTATGTGTCTGTGTTCATGTGTATGTGTATGTGCATGTGTGTGTCTGTATGTAATTATATACATGTGTGTATACACATATATCATATACATACACATATACATTGTGCATAAATACATACATACAAAAGAATCACTTGTGATGAGTAGTAATTTTCAGTCCAGTGTTTTTCAGTCATGTCGAGCTTTTTGTGACCCCATTTGGGGTTTACTTGGCAAAAAGATATTGGAGAGGTTAGCCATTTCATTCTCCAGTTCATATAACAGATGAAGAAACTAAGGCAAACAGGCTTAAATGACTTGCCCAGAGTCACATGGCTAGTAAGTATCTGAGGCCAGATTTGAACTCATGCAGAGCAGTCCTCTTGAATCTGGGTCCACCACTTTATCCACTGTGCCACCTGGCTTTTAGTTGGACATCTCACTGTAGAGAGTAAACTTAAAATTAAATAAGAAGTTATTTTGCCTCCACCCCAAAAAGGGGGGGATAGGGTTGGAACAGTTTCCTGGTCCTTAGAACAGAGAAGTTGAAGATGAAAATATTTAGGGGTTAGGGTCAAAATGAGAGTGAATTTGAAAGTTGTCCCCACCGAGCAAGTGAAAGTGTAAGCCTACAATTGAAAGGGCAGTGCATTTCGATCTTACAGACACTGGCAATACAAACACTCGTAAGCTCTCATTTCAAACATGGAAATAATAATTGAACAGAATTCTTTAAAAAAAAAACAACAGAAAATTGTACAGAACAATTGTCACAGAAACAATAATCCATTTACAGGAATATTCTAAAAGGTAAACAATTTCAGTTCATTTTCTTCCTACAAGAGCACCAAACCCAGGAGATAGAGGAGTATTCTGGGAAAAAAATACAGCTTCATTAATTTAGCATAATTAATATAAATTAATAACTTGTATCAGCACGTCAATTGCTTTTCTGCAGCTGACTAAAGGGTATCTAATGATTTATGTGTTCTATCAAAGTGCATATATGAACTTTGGTAACACATATCTAATAATAAGAAAACATACAAATAATCGTTTTAAATCTAGTTCCTTGTCAGAGCCCCAAGCATTATTTCCTGAATTGAGTGAACATTTTGAATGTTTGGTTGGCACTAGTGAAGCATCAGAGCCTAACTTTGTAACCTAAAGACATAGTCACGGAGATCAACCCAGGTTCCCCGATGAATTTCCATGACAGTACACAATGCTGTCTTCAAGGTTTTTAAGATAAAGAGCCCCAACAATCAATAATCATCAAGGGCAGTCAGACTATCAGCTCCATAGAGACTCTGATTCAGAGATTCTCCAAATTCTAAGAATCATAAGATAGAAACTTTGGGGCTGTTACTAATTATATAGCTCATTTAGAGTAGTCCATTTGCTTTGCTATAATAGAGCATTATCCTTAGTACAGAAAGAAACCAGTCCCTACCCTCAAAAGCTTACATTCTATGAGAGGGGAAAAGCAGGTACACAGATAAGCAATTATAAAATACACGCAAAGTAAATATATAGTAATTTCTGAGTTGAGGGAGTTTGGGAAAAACATAATATAGGAAGGAGCTTTTGAACTGACCTTAATATTTTAGACTCTTTGTTAGGATCAGTCATTTTTCAGTCATGTCCTACTGATTGTGACCCCATTTGGAGATTTTGTAACAAAGATACTGAAGTGGCTTGTCATTTCCTTTCCCGTTAGATTCTTTAAAAAACACTAAAAATAAGAATTATAAAATCAATAGCCTATTGGCCCTTTTTAAGATCGCCATTCATTTCAAGGAGTTGTAGATTAGAGTCTACTCTTACTGTGAATATATGACTAACAAAACTTAGGTTACATCTAGGTTGTCACCAAAGAAAATACAGTGACTACACATGAAATCAGACAAAGCTTACTAGACTCTAGAACCACTTTATGGCAGATTAAATGAAGATATCTTGATTATTAGAGGCCAAAATACCTCCATAATCATATTCTTGCATGCTAAATATGTCATTTAGCATAGCAAAATGTTACAGTACTGGACATTTTAAGCTTTATGAAAAATAGTCTGGAACAAAGGATAAAGGACCGTGAAGCTTAGAAATTTATAAAATAATAGTCTGAGCTTTGTATGGGGCTTATAGTCTATTTTTTCAAGCTCCTGCATTATTCTACACAGTAAACTAAATCCAAAATGATCACTTCTCCATTGAGCATCACTGTTTACAACAAAATGCCTATAGTTAAGATTTTACTTATTTTTTTATCATTTATTAGTGCTTTTCCACATGTAACTATTATCTTTAAAAAGCCAGACTCCGTGTGTTTATGAAACAAGTTCCTCTCTCCTGGTGTTTTCTGCTTTTGATTCTTCTTTATAATCTTTAGGGAAGTTTTATCTGAGTTTTCTGTATCTGACTTTCTTTTCAAGAGAAAACAATAAAGGAAAATTCTACCTAAATAGCCTTTTTCCTCCTTGATACAAGATCCATATCTCTTCAATATAAAATTTTAGTTTTTCTTTAAAATAAATTATTTTAACAAATTCATCATATATTTAACACCTCTATTGTATAAAGAAGGCAATACTCTTATCATGGATGATAACAGAGGAGAGAGTTACAAATATATATGGGATCCTTGTATTAAAGACTCTTATAGGTTAGTGCACGCATTAGTTGAGGGGCATCCTGCAGTGGTGTTCTTTAACAGAATATTCTAACTCCAGTTCTTGAATCTGAGTTTTCCCCTGAGGTCAGTTCCTTCCTTCCTAGTAAGTGAAGGAAGTTGCATTAGGATTTGAAGATATTTTCATTCTTGGATGATGAATCCTTTTCACTCTTTCAGTTCAACACAGTAGTGTTTAGTGAATCCTCTACATGGTTCATTAGCCAGTGAGAATGTTTAAGTCCTGTGAAAATGTCAGTATTTAATGTCAATTGTTTATCATCAAGGTGATAGTAGCTAGCATTTATGTAGGAGCTATTATGTGCCGACCACTGTGCTAAGTGTTTTACAAGTATTTTCTCATTTGATCCTTATAGCAACCCCAGGTGGCATTATTATCCCCATATTACAACTGAGGATACTAAGACAATCAGAGGCTGTGACTTGCTCAAGGCCACATAGCTAGTAAGTATGTGAAGCAAGAGTTGAACTCAGAACTTCCTGGCTCTAAGTCCAGCACTCATCAACAGAGCTGCCTAGCTGTCTAATGAAAATAGACCTTTAGGAACTGAGCAATGAGAGGGAAACTGTCATAAATCCATGTGTTTGTTTCCTAATGCAACACAGCTGTGACAACACAGTAGGTTAAGCAGCATTTATTAGCTTCACATCCTTTCCTTGCAGAGTTATGTCTTGTCTACCTGTGTACACATGCACTTGTGTGCGCATAGGTCCCAAGAACATGAATAGCTTTTTTTTTCCTTAAAGAAAAAGATGCACATTGTGGCATTCAGTATCACAATCTTAACACTGATATACTCCGAACTTACCAACTCTCCTTGTAACAAATAAAAGGGTTCAAGTGAAATCAACCCATACAGAGATCTTAGACAACATTAAGCAGCTATAATTCCCTTTCTCTGTTATACCAAAAGAAAAGGCTATATTTTATCATCTGTCCTATAAAACCAATACTGGTGATGACTTTAATAATAATACAGATGATTTTTGGTTTTTTTTATTTACATTAGTCCAGTCATTGCATATTGTTCTCTCGACTCTCCTTTCTTTGATCTTTATTATTTTGTACACATTTCCCATGTTTCTCTGAATTTCTCTTATTTATTGTTTCTTCTCATCCAACCATGTACCCCATTATCCTGCCCTTTACCATGTCATTGACTTTTTCCATACTTGAAATAGCACTCTCAAGACCATATCTCTGAAGACCATACATCCTATCACCTTCCCCACCCCTAAACCCTCATTAATACATTCAATTAAGGACATAGAAAAAGCAGCTAGGTGGCCCAGTGGATAGAGTGCCAGGCCTGGGATCAGAAAGACTCTTCTTTTTGAGTTCAAATATAGCCTCAGACACTTAGCTAAGAATATCATTTAACCCTGTTTGCCTCAGTTTCCTCACCTGTAAAATGAGCTGGAGAAGAAAATGGCAAACCACTCTAGTATATTTGCAAAGAAAACCCTGAGTGGGTTCATGAAGTTGGAGATGACTGAAAATGACTTAACAATAATAACCAGACCTAGACCCTGGGGTTGAGCTGACCCAAAAGGTATATAAGTGAGTGCAAATTTACCTAACCATTATTTCTAGGTAGCCCTCGGCAATGCTTCATATTTCATTTATCTAACCATCTCATATTAACCATCTTCCCTGAAATGTTCCACTTCCCTGTCCCCCAGCCATCACACACATTCATCCCACCTCCACTTTCCACCTCTAGAAACAATAATCAAGTCAACACTACCATTCCTTCTGCAAAGGAGCCATATGGTTCCGTTATTCACCATCCTTGTGACTCCTGTAGAAATATATAGACCTAACATCTCATTTTGTTGTTGTTGTTGTTTTCTTTTTTAATATTAAAAAAACACTACTTTGTCAGTATTTTAGCCTAAAGTCCTTCTGAATGAAAGCCTTTAACAGTGTCTAATTACCTTCACCAAGGTGACAATGTCCTATTCTTAACTCCTTATTTTCATTCTAACCAAAGACCTGGTTGGTTTTTGTTACAAAAGACAATCAAGTTCAGGGAGAGAACATCCTCAAAAATAAGAAACTTTTGGGGTGGCTAGATGGTACAGTGAATAGAGCACCGGCCCTGGAGTCAGTAGGACCCGAGTTCAAATTTGAACTCAGAAATTTAGCACAAAAACTAGCCTTGTGACCTTAGGCAAGTCACTTAACCCCAACTGCCCTCCAGGGAACAACAAAAAAAAGAAACTTTTGCCTTGATTGTGAGGTTCAAACTAGCAGTAGGAGCATTTTGGTTTTATTCAAATTAAAAGAAGCATATTCCAAGCTTACCTTTAATCAGATTGAATAGAGAATCCTTAGGGAGTGTAAAGAGGGAATATCCTTTAAAAATAACTTTCTCTTAGTTTTATTACAATATGAAATCCCACATATCCAAGACACACACTTTTCCAGTTATATCTATCTCTGATGATTTCCTTCAAACTACTTTTCCTGCATAATATTTAAATGGTGCAGTTACATTATATAATTCTATTTTGAATGACTTACATGATTAAGATTTCTGAGATTGCGGTATTCTATTACTCCCAGACACATGATATCATGATACAAATCGAGATGTGGCCATTGTTTCAGAAGGAAATTTGAAATCATTAAAAACACTCTTCTATTTCCTTGAATATTCTTTTTCTCCTTTTCACTTGTAGGCCAGCTTCATTGTTTATCCTCAGTAATTGTCCATTTTATATATTATGTATTATATATATGTACATATTCTATATACATATATATTATCTATATGGATAGTTGACACATTTGTATATTTTGTCTGCATAAGATACATTCTTCATCCACTCTTTTTTCTTCTGTGAATAGTAAGTCAGATTCTTTGAGTTGTAATGCACCACATTTAGGAGGCTCTGTAATGTAAGCTTTAATACAATCAGCATAATATAATCTGCAAAAATGATATCTATAAATGCATAGAATAGATATAGACATAGTTATGAAAATGCCTCTTGTTTTGCTCTAGGCAGGAGATTATTCTCTATGTCAATGGCAAATACATTTGCCAGCCATAAGAAGTAAGACTCTTTGCTTTACAGAGGAAAATAAAAACAAAGTTCATTCTTTGGACAAGTATGTTTAATATATGCTAAGCATTGTGCTAGGAACTTGAAACACAAAGGGGGAAAAATCATTCCCTGCCCTCAAAAAGCTTATATTCTTATTTAGAGAAGGAGCGAAATAATGCATGTACAGATAGGTAAGTGCCCAGTATACTTAACAAAATATGCAAAGAGAGCTGTGAACTTACTGAATCAGACATTCAGTCTAATGAGTCAAATCACAATCTATTTACACCTGCCCACCCTGGGTGACTACTGTCCCTATCCTCCAACAAATTTGCCACAGTTGGGTCAACTCAACCTGCTGGGGACCTTCCTTATTTTTTTCTGCCATCACAAGGATATAATAATCAAACTGTCCACCTGATACCTCTTAACCATCAAATTCCCCGATGCCATGCTTTTTTCTATTTTTTTTAAGTTCCTTATTTGGTATAAGGTGTAACCTACTTATAATAACTATGTGCCTCTCCACAGAGCTTTGCGTGATATTAATTTTCAATTCAGTGCATCTGTTGTTTCAGGGTTCAGTCCTATAATAGTATTGTTAGAATACTGGTATTAAAAAGATTAGCCTTTTTTTCTACAAGATTGGAATTATTAAAGGAGCTGTGTGATTTGTTGTAGTTTCTAGCCCACACTCCTGTACACTTCTAGGCCCAACTTCCTATAAATGTATTCCATATATGTATGCATGTGTAACATAGTATGTCTGTGTGTATGCGTGTGTGTGTGTGGTGGTGGTGGTAGTATAGTAAGTAGAGTGATAACCCTGCAGTCAGAAAGATCTGAATTCAAATCTAGCTTCAGATATTTACTATGTGCCCTGGATAAGCCATTTATTCACTATCTACTTCAGTTTCCTCAACTGTATTAATGAGAATGGTGATTTTTGTCTGCCATTTTATATCTTTACCTACCTTCTAGGGTTGTTATAAGTATCAAATTAGATAATATTTGTTAATAACTTAGCACAGTAGCTGGTACATTGTAAGTAATTAATAAATGATTGCTCCCTTCTTTTTCTAACTATATTCATTATATGTGTACATGTACATATATGTAAATATGGGTTCCTGTTTAATGTTTCTGCTCACATTTGTGATCAGAACCTTTGAACAGTTTTCTCTGTTATTGGGTCTTTCAAAGAAAGTTTGTACATTTTTATGTACAAATAAGATATGATCTATGCAAGAAAGTCTTGAAAGTGGTTTTTTTGTTTTATTGAATTGTTTTTTTAAAATCTACAAACAAGGACAAAATTATGTATATTCTATAACTTTTATTATTATGTATATTCTAAAACTTTTATTCAGTTGTGTGATTAGTCTCTCCTCCTTGATGCTTTCTTTCCTCTAGGTCTTCAGGTCACTATCTTCTCCTGCTTTTCCTCCTACCTATTTAGGAATAGGTATTATTACTGAGGATAAACAATGAAGCTGGCCTACAAGTGAAAAGGAGAAAAAGAATATAATATTCTTTTGTCTGCTTTGTTTGATCCTCCTCCAGATCATGCCCTCTGAAGGTAGGTGACCCTCAGGGTTTTGTCTGGGCCCTCTCCTCTTTTTCCTCTATATTACTTCACTTGGTGATACCATCAGCTCCAAGAGATTTAATTACCATTTCTATATTGAGGATCTATCCTCAAATCTTCTTCTCCTACCCCAAACTCTCTGTTGACCTTCATTCATGAATTTCCAATTGCCTCTGAGACATCCAAAATTAAATGTCTAATAAACATCTTAAACTCAACACACCCCAAAACAGAACTCATTATCCATCCCCTAAATCCATCCTCTTCCTACCTTTCCTAGTCTTGTCCAGGGCAATACCATCCTCCCAGTCCTTCAGGCTCACAACTGAGGCTTCATCTTTGACATCTCACTATCTCTCATCCCCTATTCTATCTGTTGCCAAAGCCTGTTGCTTTGACCTTTGCAACATCTCTCAAATAAGCCCCCTTCTCACCTTTGACACTGCAGGTACTCTAATGTGGATCTTCAATACCTCAGGCCTGAGCTATTGCAATAGCCTGCTAATAAATCTGCTAGTTTCTCCACATTACAATCTATCAACCATCAAGCCACTAAAGTGATTTTCCTAAAATGCATAATATATGCTAATTATCTCCCACCCCTACTCAACAAATTCCAGTGGCTCCCTATTGCCTCCAGGATCAAATATGAAATGCCTTCAAAAGGCATTCAAAGCCCTTCATTACCTAGCCCCCTCCTACCATATCTTATTCCCTAACACATACTCTGATTCACTGACACTGGCCACCTGGTCAAGAAAGATGACACTCAACGTCTGCTCAAGGCTTTTTCTCTGGCTGTTCCTCATGATTGGAACATCTCTCCTCCTTTGTTCCAACTATTAACCTCCCTAGATTCCTTTCAGTACTAACTAAAATCCCAACTTCTAGGGAGGCTGTCCTCAACTCCACTTAAATCCAGTTTATTCTCTTGGCTATTTATTTCCTAAATTTCCTGTACATACCTCGTTGTATATATCTACTCTCTTGTTTGTCTCCCGAATAAATTGTCAGGTCCTTGAGGACAAGGAGCACCTTTTGTCTCTTTTTGCATCCCCAGTGACTTAGCTCAGTGACTAGAATGTAGTAGGAACTTAATGAATGTTATTTATTATCATGTGTGTTTTATTGGTGATAAAAATATTGTCTGCTATAGAATATTGTTTGTGAAAGTTTGGAAGTTCTCTTCAGAAACTTTCCCCAAAGAAGTCCTTCACATTAAAAAAAGGCATAAATGGGAAAGTAGATATAGGCCCGAAGTTGATGATTTTTCTTAGTTTCTATTTTTCAGGTATTAATAAGAACTCGAATATTTCTCTATACCTTTTATATATTCTCTTCTTTCATATATCTTGTGAAAAAATCCCTCAACCCCAGGTCAGCAATGTTAAAGTCCCAGTGGAATGTCTCTATTACTTTGGATGAAAAAAAAAGTTTTCTTATGAATATCTTTGTAGAACTTATTAATTTTCCTTTATTGTATTATACTCTTTCCATATTAATTCTTAAATGCCCTCAAGTCAACATTGCTTATTTGGGTCTGTTGCAAGATTTTATTTAAAATGCTTTTACCCTCTATTGCTTTATTCAGTTTTATGAAGAAACACTGTTCATAATTTCCCAGTGTGTTTTTCCATAATATTTTATAAGTGAGCTGCTATTTTAAACCAACATTGCCTTTAGGTACTTTCTCTCTTGGCTGGGCAAGTCAAGCATTTGCTCTTTTGGTCTCCTTGTTATAACTGATTTATATCAGTTTAACTTTTGCCTGAAAATACTAGTCTATCTCTTTGTACTTTCTTCCATTATTCCTGATTTCTGATAACTTGTTTGGATAGGTCAGGACTAATTTCAGTACAGTAGGCAACAAAAGAAACTCACAAAATCCAATAGTATTTCTATATAATAACAAAATCTAAGGGACAATGATACAAAGAAAAATCCCATTGAAGGTAACTAAAAAATACATAAAGTATGTGAGTATCAATCTACTAAAGCACAAAAAAGTTGTGTATGTATAATTACAAAGTGGTACTTTAAGAAACTAAGAAAAAATTAAAGAACTGGAATAATATTCAGTGTTTATGTCTTGGTTGTTTCAATATAGTAAAAATGAAGCATCCAGAATTAATTTATAGCTTTAATGCTTTAAAAATCAAATTATCAAAAAGATATTTTATAGAAATACATGAAATAGTAACGAAATCAATTTAGAGAAACAGAAGATATAGAATATCAAAGGAAATAATGAAAAAGAAGTACAGATAAGGGGTAATGACACTTCTAAGCACAAATAATGTGCTGGAGCCAGCTCAAACTTCAGGAGATTTTCAATAATTATGAATACAGAAAAACATAAAAAGACTTCTATGAACTGATACACACAGAAGTAAGCAGAACCAAGACAACAATACACACACAATTACTACAACCATGTAAGTGGAAATTAATAAAAAGTTAAGACTACAAAATTATAGAGAATAATCATGGTCACAAAGAAGTGATATGAGAAGATGCTTCTTCCTACTCCTTTCTTTTCTTGGATAGTCTATAGGGGTGGAAAAAGGAATATGGTTTCAGACATGGATGCATTTATTAGTTTTCTTGTTGTTGCTGTTTTTTCCTACTCTTTTTTTCCTTTAAAATATTCTTTCTCATATGGAATGTTCTTCTAGGTGGGGGAGAAATATAAATATTTAGGCAACGTAAAAAAAAGACAACAACATAAATTTATTTTTAAAAAATATGTCAGGTGTTAGCTGTCTTAATTAGATACCCCTTCATGCTTTTTCTTCATTCAGCTGTAATTTTGTATTGATTTTGATATTCCCTTAAAATAGAGAAAGCTGATTTGGAAATAACTCCCATGTTAATAAAAAGCCATTTCCTACCTGTTGAATTTCCTTTTCGTTGTTGTTTTTACTCAATGTTTTTCATATCATAAGATGTTATTTATGCTACAATGATAGGATGCAAATTTCTTTTCTTTCTAGCTGACTTTATAAAATTCAAGAAATATTAAGTAGCAACTTTACAGCTAAATGAGAATGAGGAATGGAGAAAAGTATTGATTATCAGAAATAGAGGTGTTTATTTATGATAGCAAGACATTTGGGTCCCTTTTAAACTCTAATTTATACAAATACAAGGAGAAGGAAGGAATAAAACAGTAATGGATATCCAAAATTTAAGTGACTACCTAAAAGACAAAGTTAAAATATGTTAGTTCCCTGGTGCTAATGAGATTTCACAAAATATGAAAACCAATACTAGATTCCATCAAATTAGATTACATTTATTTGGTAGAGGTAATATTTAGTACAGCTTTTAGTATAATTTGTTTCCCTTCCCCCTTTTCTGAAACAGGGACCATCTTATCACATAAACTCATATTATAACCAGCTAAATCAATAAATTCACTTTAAAAAGAAGGGTACTTTGATATCTTCATCTAAACTTGTAAAAAGAACTCTTCTAGAACAAAAAGCAATTGAAACAAAAGTGTTTTTAAGTTAAAAAGTAGAAAATGATATAGTATTTAGAATCAGGGAATATGGTTCTAAAACAGGATTTGTCACTTAACTCTATGAGACCATGAACAAGTGACAACCTCTCTGAGGGTCAGTCTCCTCATCTATAAAAAGATGAAGTTGGATTAGATTACCTTTAACATTCCTTCTGTGTCTAAATATATAAAGAATCTCCTTCCTATCTGTGTGATGTTGGTCAAGTCATTTTACAACTTTGGGCTTTGATTTTCTCAGCAAAAAAAATGAGGTTTGAGAAAGGCTAGTTACATCCCATTTTTCTTCTAGAATAATTCTGAAAGCTTGGTGAGGTAAGAGATAACCTTATAGTATAACTTTACTTCTACCAACTCAAATAGATAAAAGTCTCATCCAAAGCAATACTAAGATGAAATCCAAAAGAGTTTCTACAAAGTAATTCTTAACAGGGAAAAAAAAATACTAAAGATCTTTCACCAGCTCATTGATCCTCCCACTCTAGTTCTGGCACCTCAATCCTTTCTCCCAAGGCACATGGATTCATTGACCAAGGCAGCCAATGCATTCCTTCTATCTACTGCAATTAGCTTCTGAAATTGAGCCTTTGTACTGGTTCTCAGGGAGAATCCTGACTTCACGGTGGGTTGAGGCAGGACACAAAGAAATGTCCCGCCTGAAAGACAAGATGTTGGTTTAGAAAGGAGCTGTAAAGTGCAGTGCTGGTAACAATTATTTAATAAATCACAGGAAGAGGCAGACAAAAAAAAGTAGAGAAAGGTGGAGGAGAAACTGAATTGTAAAGTCTTTTTGAGAGTCTCTCAATGCAGTGTCTTGAGAGAATCCCCATCAAACCTTTCAAAGACTTCTTTCTTACCCATCCCAAGGGTTACCCTAAGGAATGAATGAAGCCAGTGTCAGTAAAAAGCATAAGGCCCAAAGAAGAAGGAAAAATGGAGAACAGGTCCAACTACTCTAACATTATGACCACAGCTTTCAAGCTGGAAGGCACCATTCTTATGTTACAGACAATTTTCTTTTGGTTGACTCTATAGCAATTTCTAGCTTGTCACCCTCATTCATTGATGACCATAGACTTTATTCAAGGAAGAAAGAACATCAACACTTCTGGGTTTTTAGAAGACAAAGATACGATTGTAAGGATTCCATTTACAATGAGAACACCAATTTAATGGTCGAGAAAGCTAGAAAACCATGAATCAAGGAGAAATATTGAGCAAATATTTAAAGAAAAAAGTCATTTCAGTGGACAACTGCTTTTCAACAAAGGAAAATTAATTAATATACCCTCAGGTAGATAAAGATATTGCAAGAAGTTTTTCAAATCCACTTGAACAAACTCATTTTTATCTCAAATATTTTCCATTCCAACTCCTTCCACTTCCTGGCTACCTCTAAAACCTAACTCCATCCCAATGTCATAGTCTCCCTAGTCACCATTTCTAGCACTCTCTGTACTTTCATTCATTTCCTTCAAATCACTAGTCAGAATGTAGAGTTGTAATATTTCTTGCTTTCCATTTATACTTTCAGGTTCTCTTCATACAAGTATTACTCCTTCTCTGAGCTTCATGCAGTCCAATATACTACTCAATAAAAATCCGGGTAGCTCTTGTCTACAGACATCCAGCACACTCTTCTTCCTTCTTCAGTGAATTCGGCACATGGCTCACCATCTTTGTCTTCCTTCCAAATTTATGCCCTCTTACAAAGGTACTTCAACATAAATAGATGGATGGATGGATAGATAGATAGTCAGACAGACAGATAGACATATACATAGATAAAGACATTGATATTGATATTCCCTCAAACACCCTTATCTCAGTTGTTCCACCTGTACATTCCCCATTTTTTTACTCCTCCATCCTATTTCAATCACACAGAAAGATAATCACAGCTTTGATCTTGACATCAATCATAAATACACCATGTCCATATTCATTAACTCCGAAATTCACTTAGCTTATTACAATCTGTTGAGTTTTCATTTCTCCCCCTGCCTTCCAATACTAAGCCCTCTTCTTTGTCCATACCATAATCTACATTTACTAAGGAACCCCCCCCATTTTTTTTCTAGGCCATCACCACTGCACTAACCACATTCTCCTCCTTTACTCATCTTGACCTCTTAGTGAAACAGTTAAAATCTAAAGTGAACTCTTCTCTTGAGTCTCTTATCCTTTGATCATATCACAGCACCTGGCCAAACCTCAGCCTTGGGTCATTCCTATTATGTATGTGCCTGCAGCTGGGTCCTCACTGCTGCTAGGCAATTCTTCTTTACTTCCCTAAATAATTTACTATCACACTCACAACCACTGCACTTCTAAACTTCTCATCTGTCATCAAATATCCCAAGCCCACCCATACACACACCCACACCCACACACACACACACACACACACACACACACACACACACACACACAC
>NW_027185791.1:9551927-9572500 GCF_028583685.1 Petaurus breviceps papuanus | reverse complement strand
CACACACACACACACACACACACACACACACACACACACACACACACCTTCTCATCTGAGAATCTTATCTTATAATGAAAAAAAATTGAGACCATTCTCTAAGAGATCCTCTTTATGTCATATCACTCAGATGTCTTCTGCCACTATCTTCTCCTTCATCCTTTTCTCACATGAAGTGCAAAACCCTCTACTTACAAAAATGATCTCTCTACAATCTGGCTTCTGACTTCATCATTCAACCAACACTGGTTTCTCTAAAATTGCCAATGATCTCTTAATTGTTAAATTCATAGGCCTTTGCTCAATCCTTATTCTTTCTGACATCTCCTCAGTCTTTCATACTATTAATCTTTTCTGTCTCCTTGATGCTATCTTCTTTCTTGATTTTTAGAATACTACTTTGTCTTAGTTCCTCTCCTACCTATCTGACCTGAAGTTCAGGTCTGACCATGGCACACACACTCTACTTAATAAACTCCATTGGCTCTGGAATTAAATAAATCCTCTTTTTGTTGTTCAAAGTTATTTTTATAACCTAGTCCCTCCCTTCCACCTGTCAAGTTTTCTTATAACGTATACCAGGGGTTGGAAACCTGCCTTATGCCCTTCCTTTAACCCCTTCCCCATGTAATCTGTTATTTAGGGACACTGGCCTCTTTGCTGTTCCATGAATAAGATGCTCTACCTCTAGTCTCCAGGTACATTCAATGGCTGTGCTTCATGCTTGGAATGTTCTTTGTCCTCATCTTAGTCTCCTGACTTTCTGGACTTCCTTCAAGTCCCTGATAAAATCCTCCCTTCTACAGGAAGCTTCCCCAAGCTCTCTTAATTCTACTGACTTCTCTCTGTTGATTTCTTTTTTATTTTTTGTACATAGATTGTTTGTATGTCATTATTAGCATGTTTCTACACATTAGCATGATAATTCATTGAGAAAAGACACCGGTTTCTACCTTTTTTTTATATCTCCAGAACTTAGCACAGTGCCTAACAGGAGCAGACACTTAATAGATGCTTATTAACTGACAAAATGAATTAACAAAGCATTTGTTAAGTATTTTTTACATCCAAAGAATGGTGTGAAGCACTTAGAATACAAATAAAGAAGAAGTCACTGCTCTCAAAGAGCCCACATTGTAAAAGAGGAAACAAGATATACAGAACATTCATCTGAAAGTCAGATGCACAGGTTTCATGATCCCTAAGAGTGCAAAGGCAAGGCAGAATGGGATACTTTTTTATGCCATTTCCATTCAGCAAATCACATCAGTTTTTGTTCTTGATCCATTGACCTTTTCCTGACTAATGGATGCTAAAAAATTAGAATGGAACAAATAAAATTCAATGACTACATGAGACAAAAATAAATAGTATAATAAAGTCAAAAGACTGAAAAAGTAAAGGAAAATTTAAGCTATCTACTCTTTTTAAAAGGATGAAGAACCTTACCTAGAAAATAGGTAGAGGAGACATAATTTAGGAATCTTCAAGCTGGACTCAAGTTTCATGGAATAATAAGCAAAGATTACTGAGATCTATTACTACTAGAAGTATAAAGAATTTATTGATCATTTTCCAAAAAGAAATCCAGTAATGCCACAGCCAAAAACAAAGTTTTCAAGTCAAATAAAGATATTTCCACTAAACAGAAAGATTTTAAATAACAAGTATCCACAAAGAAGATCACAGAAGACTACATAACAATTACTATAAAGGAATGTCTTAGAACATGTCTCTCCAAAAGGTAAAAGATGAAGGCTTAATTCTAAAAAGATTTCCTGAAAAAAGACCAGAACTGAATATAAATTCTGAAACAAAAATACAAGAATGAAGAGAAACTTAGAAAGATAAATTAATTTGAGCAAATGGAAGGGGCTAAATAAATGACTACTTACACTCCTATGGAGAAGAATAGGCAAGTGTACCTTCAGAAACTCATTGTCTTTATGGGTCAAAAGGTAGCAAAAATTTATAATAATGGCTTATGGGTATTTTTATTTGTTTTTTTGTTGGCATAAAACATATATAAAAGGAGAAAAAAGTAATACACTGGATAAAACAATTATAAAGTTCAAAGACAACATTTGTGATAATTTGTGATAATTGTGATCATTTGTGACATGTGAGCAAAAGAGTACACAAACATGGAGAAGAAAGTGGAAGGATCGATCATCATTATGATCCTTTACAAGGTTTAAATTGATACACTCAAATACAAAAGAGGAATAATTTTTCTTTTGAATTGATTTTCTGGTTGAACTGCAACTTGAGTATCAAGTTTAGGATTGGCATTCTCAACTTGTTTCCAATGACTACACTACAAGTAATACATCCCACAGTAGGTATTATCTCTGTAGCAAACTATCAATATTCTCAGAGGTTGGGATTCCACTTTGTTTTTTCTTATTTCTTTCAGTCCCACATGAAAATAAAATGTGAAATGGAGAGAAGCAGAGAAACAAAACCTAAGGTTGCTATTCTTTAGTTCTAACTATATAGACTCCTGTCTTACAGAGGAAATGATATTTTGTGTGTTTATTTACCCAACTGAGCAGGAGGATTATTCTGTTTGACAAAACTGCAGTTAAGGTTTTTTGACTTCAATAAAATAAAGTAAGCATATTCCCATAGATAGATAGATAGATAGATAGATAGATAGATAGATAGATAGATAGATAGACAGATTAAACATTTATTAAGCTTTTATTATGTGACTAGAATTGTGTGAAAAATTAGGCATTTTCAAGTCAGAGAGATGCTCTTTCTGATGATTTCTCTAAAAAGGAGGAGAAGTATACATAGTATACACTACCATACAGACCATAAGGAACATGGTTATCTCCTTTCTGGATTTGTCAATCTAACCTTCATATAGGATCACAGGTAAATTTAGAGTGTGAAGAGACCTTAGAGATCTTTGGGTCCAATCCCCCCCCCCCATCCATTTGGCGGATGAAAACAAATGAGGCCCAGAGGGATGATGTGACATATGTGGGGTCACACAGTGTCTGACAAAAGATTTGAACCCAATTCTTCCCGAGTCCAAGTTCACCATTCTATCTACCCTGATAAATTGCCTCTCCACAGGTAATGTAGAATCACAAATTTGTAATGCTGAAAAATATCTTAGAAATCATATCACATAATTAATGAAAAAAACTGAGATCCAGAGAGATAGAATTATTTGTTCAAGGTGACCTCAACTAAGGGCCTCTATGCCTTAGTAACAGATTTAGAGAAAATAGAAATATATTCAGAGAAATTTGATTTTGAGCACTTTTCTGCATCTTCCCTACAGAGAGTGAAAATACATTAATTGGTTGCTCAGAACATATCACAACAGCCTTAACTATCTATTCATTTGTTCTGAGGTAGAATTTGAAATACTGATCCAAAGGTGTGTTGGCAAATGTATAATAATCATCTCTCAAAAGAAAAAAAAAGTATGTAATACACTTTCAGATTTTATCTGTACTAACATGTTATCCATCATTTTCTTAAGTCCAGACATTAATAAAACTAAATCAAACCCTGATTCTAGAGACTATTGATTTCTGCAGTGTAAATGCTCACAATGAAAATTTAACAATAGCTTTCACAAGCCAGTTAAAGTTGTCTCCAGTATGCCTCTGGCTATTCACCTTCTTCCAGTTGTGAAACTGATGTCTGTATTTTGGCTACCAGTTTTATCATAGTCTTTATGACTAGTATGCCTTACTTCTGTCTCTCCCTTTTGTTGTGGCAATAGTAATGGAATTTGAAGATGCTCTTGTACAGGCAAGCTAAGAGGTACTTAGCACTTAGTTCCAAGCTCATGATCATGTCAGGTATTAGGACACAGAACTTCTGAATCCCACAGTGGGAAAGACTTCCTGCTGTAAAAGAGTGGGGCTGAAACAGTGAAGAGCTATTACCTTATATAAACAAAAACACAAAATGGAGAGTCAGAACTTCTTGGAGCAAGCTGTGTAGAGGCTAAAGAGGAGAGGCCCATGTTGGAGAAAGTGATTTTGATTTTGAGAACAGAGCTTATGGTGGCAGAGCTTCCTCTGAGACACAGCCAGAACTTCGAGGATAAAGTGATTTTGAAAATGGAGCTTATGGTGGTGGAGATTCTGCTCAGAGATTCCAAGGGCCAGTCAGAGCTGCCAGAGGAAGCATGACTGTGGTGTCCATACTTTGTCCATCCATTTTGGGTGTATGTTAATTTTCACAGGCAGAAAATGAATTGATGAGGATGTCAACAATGTGTTTGAATGTCATCGTGGCTTGGTTAAGCTTTGTCTTCCCAGGAACAAAAACTGGGAATGACTTGAGGTAGATTAGACACTGCAAGCTTCATCATGGAACAGGAACTGCTCAGAAAGCTGGACAAGGAATGGGAAATTGTCTGACTGTGAACTCAGGTAGCAGTTGGTTAGTTTTGCGCAGGAGCTGGGACCATGGAAAAAGAACCATGGAAACTGAAAGCCTCCCTCTAGTCATGATAAAAAGACCTCACCTTGGGTATTTATTGCTGACAGATGAGATTGTAACTTAATTGTGACTTAAGGGTATATGGCCTCTGTACTTTCCACTACCCCTTAAGAGGGTACTGCCTAGTGACTGATGATATTGTAACTTGATTGCACCCAATGGGTGAAGGACTTTGACCTTTGTACTTTGTGTCAATTAAGGAGGCTTGCCCTCCTCAAGGGTGATTGAATTAGGGATTTACTAAATGAAGTACTTACTAAATGAATGTTATCTTTTGCTTAAAGCTATGTGATCACTTTGGTGAAAACTATGTGGCCATTTTAGTGATAAGTTGTGAAGTTATAACATTCTGAATGCTGTATTTTGTTTTCTGTGAACGTTTTGCTCTGATTTGTTTACTGGATAAATAGAAAGTTCACTATACTGTGTAATCAGAACCTTGAAAGCTGTTCATAGCAGCAGTCCACTGGAAAGCTGCTTGTGCTTGGGTTTACAAATGTATAGGAAATTGCAGCAAATAATAACACTAAGAATCTTTTCCAATAGAATGATGATCAAAGGGAATGAGCAAAGTATTTTAAAAAGAAAAATTTCAAATACAAGAGACAACTTAGTGACATGGTCCAAATCATTAATAAAAATAAAAGTGCATACAAAAAAAACACCTCATTTTTACCTTCCATTCTATAGACTGACAAAGATGACAATGAATGCAAAAAGTCAAATGTTAGTGGCATTGTGGGAAGACAGACAGACTAATAAATTTTTGCCCATGCCATCAATTTATTCTAGATATTAATTTTAAATTATGCAAGAAAGCTGATACTATTCATATTCTTTCACCAAATAACCCCAGTACTGGACATTCTACTGCCACTCCCAACTCAAAAACAGAAACAAAACAATCATAGCAGCAAAGAAATGGAAAAAAAATGAATACCCATCAGCTAGGAAATTGCTTTTTAAAATTTTGATGCATAAATATAATTGATTGTAATAAATGATTAATATGAATCATCTAAATAATTTGGTAAGATATATAAAACTTATAGGGTGTAAAGTAAACAGAACCAACAGCAAGAGATAGCAAAAGAATATTTTATGTGTATATAATGACTACAAGAAGGGATTAGAAGGGAACTTAGAGAGTGGATGGACTCAAGAGACCTTAAAACCTGAGGAGAAGTAAAGATATGACAGCTGAATTGAGTCTTCATGGACTAAATCCCCTGATCCTACCTAACCCACACAGATGAATCATCCTTTTTTGTGTAAAATAATGACTAATGAAATATAGTATTTATCTCAACTATATTTAAGCTTAGAATGATGGGCTAAATAATTTTGCCAAAATTCAATTCTCTCTCTGATGAAGCTTGTACATTTTTGGAGGCAACTCTAAGGTCATAATGCTCTTATAAAGGATCATTAAACAGTTCTTTTTAAAATGATTTAATTTGTTCTAACACAGTAAGGATATGCAACAAGAATAGAGTGTCATATATGCAAAAATTTTAGGTAAAAGATTAGCAAAAATATTACAGCAAGTTATCATGAGAATAATACACTTGGATCAGGTAGGATTTATAACAAGAACATAGGGCTGGTTCAATATTAGGAAAATTATCAGCATAATTGATCATATCAACAACAAAACTAATAGAAACCACATGATTATCTCAATAGATGCAGAAAAAGCTTTTGACAAAACACAACATTCATTCCTATTGAAAACACTAGAAATCATAGGAATAAATGTAGTCTTCATTGAAATGATAAGTAGCATCTACCTAAAACCATTAGCAAGTATTATATGTAATGGGGATAAATTAAATGCATTTACAATAAGATCAGAGGTGAAACAAGGGTGTCCATTACCACCACTGTTATTCAATATGGTACTAGAAATATTAGCTTTAGCAATAAGAGAAGAAAAATAAATGGAAGTAATTTGAATAGGCAAAGAAGAAACTAAGTTATCATTCTTTGTAGAAAATTTGAAGATATACTTAGAGAATTCTATAAAATCAAGTAGAAAATGCTTAAAATAATAAACAACTTTAGCAAAATTACAGGATATAAAATAAACCAACAGCAATCATCTGCATTTTTATATATTACTAATGAAGTCCAACAGCAAGACATAGAAAGAGAAATTCCATTTAAATTTGCAGTAACATTATAAAATATTTCAGAGTCTACCTGCCAAAACAAACTCAAGGACTGTATGAAAACAATTACAAAACACTTTTCACACAAATAAAGTTAGATATAAATACTTGGTTTTAACTGTTATAACTGTTTTAACAAATCAGTTGCTCACAGGTAGGCTTAGCTAATATAATTTTTAAAAATGTTTTACCTAAATTAATTTACTTAATGCCATAATAATCAGACTATCACAAATTTTTAAAGCTAGAAAAAATATCATTCAACAGGAAGGATAAAAGTCTCATAATATCAAGGGAATTAATGGAAAAAATGCTAGGGAATGTGGCCTAGCCACACCATATCTTAAATTGTGTTATGAAGCAGCAACCATCAAAATCACTTGGTACTGACTAAAAAAATAGAGTGTTATATCAGTAGAACAGGTTAGATACATGAGACACAGTAGTCAATAATGATAGCAATTTATTGTTTGATAAAATGAAAGACCCCAGCTTCTGAGATAAGAACTCACTATTTGACAAAAACTACTGGGAAAACTGGAAAATAGTATGGCAGTAAGTAGGCATAGACCAACATCTGGCACCGTATACCAAAATAAAAGTCCAAATGGGTACACAATTTAGATATAAATGTTGATACTATAAACAAATCTCAGGGGAGCAAGGAATATTCTATCTGTCAAATTTATGGAGAATGGAAAGATGTATAGCCATACAAGAGATAGAGAGCATTATGAAATGTGAAATGGATAATTTTGATTACATTAAATTGGAAAGATTTTGCACAAAAAAGCCAATGCAACCAAGGTTAGGAGTGAAGCAGAAAACTGAAAAATAATTTTTATAACCAGTGTCTCTGATAAAAGCCTCATTTCTCAAACATATAAAGAACTGAGTCAAATTTCCAAGAATACAAATCATTCCCCAATTGATAAATGATCAAAGGATATGAAGAGGCAGTTTTCAGAGGAAGAAATTAAAGGTGTCTGTAGTCATATGAAAAAATGCTCTAAATCACTATTGATTAGAGAGATACAAATCTAAACTACACTGAGGTACCCATCATACATATCAGATTGGCTAACATGACATGACAAAACATGAAAATGATAAATGTTGGAGAAGATGTGGAAAAGTTCAAACACTAATTCATTGTTGGTAGAGTTGTAAAATGATCCAACCATTCTGGAGAGCAATTTGTAACTATTCCCAAAGGGCTACAAAAATGTTCATACCCTTTGACCCAGCAATACTGAGTCTAGATTTGTATCCCAAAGAGTTCATAAAAATGGGAAAAGACCCATATGTACACAAATATTTATAGCAGTTCTTTTTGTGGTGACCAAGAACTGGAAATCAAGGGGATGCCCATTGATTGGGGAATAGCTAAAGAAGTTGTGGTATGTGAATGTAATTAAATACTATTGTGCTATAAGAAATGATAAATAGGTGGACTTCAGAGAAACCTAGAAAGACTCATATGAACGAATGCTGTGTGAGGAAAGCAGAACCTTCAGAAGACCATACACCGTAACAGCCACAGTATGGGATGACTGATTTTGATAGACTTAGCCCTTTTCAGCAATGCAAGGATCTAAAACAATTCCAAAGGACACCCAATGGAAAATGCCAGCCACATACAGAGGAAGAACTACAGAGTCAGAATGCAAAAGGAAGCTATTTTCTTTTGTTTTGTTTTATTTTGTTTTCCCTATTTATCATGGTTTTTTCTCATTCATTATGATTCTTCTATACAACATGACTAATGTGAAAATGTGTATAATACGAATGTATGTGTAGGGCCCATATAAGCTTGCAAGCCATCTTGGGGAAGGTGTGGGAGAAAATTTAGGACTGTGGAAATAATGTTGAAAATTTGAAATAACTAATAATAATAATAAAAGAATAGAGTTTCATTTAGTTTCTTGGGCAGCACCACCACTCCTTCATACATAAACTCAAATAGTAAACAAGGCAGGATGAAGTAAAAAAACATGACATCCCAAGTGTGTCTTTAGAAATTCACCAGGTTTTAAGGGCTTCAATTTCAAGTTTCTTGGATTATTTTAGGGCCGTGGGTGAACATGAAGCTGCATCAAGGAAGTAACATCATTTAAGACCTAAGAGAAGCTTTGTTTTCTTTTAGGTAAAGCTTCCCAATATTGTGATTAAGATACAGAAAAAGAAGTTGCATCAGGAAAATATTGGTTCTCTCCTACCCTTCAAGATTTCTCTAGATATTGTTACAATTAAAAACTTAAATTTAGGGGCAGCCAGGTGGCACAGTGAGTAGAGAACCAGCCCTGGAGTCAGGAGAACCCAAGTTTAAATACGCCTTGAGACACTTAATAATTACTAGTTGAGTGACCTTGGGCAAGTCACTTAATCCCAATTGCCCTGACTTTCCCCCTCCAAAAAGACCAAAAAACAAAAAAACAAGCAAATATAAACACCCTTAAATTTATTCCCCAAAATGTATTTCGTTATTAGTCCCAATGCCAAGACTTTCATCTCATCCCTTGAAACACTTTTCCAAGCCATTTTTACCAGATCCCTCTTACTACATTTGAATAAAAATATAGCAATTTGTGTAGAGCCATTTGCTTGAAATAATACTCTCCCCTATAATGTGTTAATAGGTTTGGCAGGTTTTTTTTTCTTTCAATAACAGTGTGAAGATAGCTCAATGGTTATTTTCCACATTCTGGATATAGTCTTCTATTATCTCTTTTAATGAAGAGATGTATTCTTTGAAGGTGGAGTCAGAAGATAAGATATACATCTTCACCTCATTATAAATCTCAAAAAAATAAAAAAGTGGGATTATTATGTAGAGATAACCTTGCTTCCCCTGGGTCTAGAGAAAAGGTCTCAAAAGACATGTGCTTTGTTCGATTAAGTCAATCAACAAGCACTACTTAAGTGCGTATTGTTGCCCAGTCATGTTTTAGTAATGTGCCTCTTTGTGACCCCATTTGGGGTTTTCTTGGCAAAGACACAGGAGTGGTTTGCCATTTCTTTTTCCAGTTCACTTTACAGATCATGAAACATAAGCAAGCAGGATTAAGTGACTTTCCCAAGGGCACACAGCTAGTCAACATTCCTGAGGCCAAATTTAAATTCAGGAAGATGAGTCTTCATGCTTCCACGCCTGGCACTCTATACACCGATGTCCTACTAAGTGCTTACTATTTGCTATTTACCAAGAATTTATCAAGCACTTACTCTATGCTAGGCACTGGTCAACATACTAGGAATACAAAGGCAAAAATGAAACATTCTCTGTTTTCAAGGAGTTTACATTCTGTTTGGGGAAAACAATAGTACATATACTTACATAATTATGAATATAACCCTCCTTTGCCTTGAAAAATAATCTTTATGGCATTCTATGGGCTAAAATAGTATCTAAATGGTAGCTAACCTTGGCATAGGTTTCTCCAAACTTACTGCTTCGCAGGCAGATACCACATCAAATTGGTCCTGCTCTAAAGGAGTTCAGTAACATACAGGACCAAGTTAGAAGAAATAATGATGGCCCCTAAAATTTCTTTTTTTTTTTTTAAGCAATCGGGGTTAAGTAACTTGCTCAAGGTTACATAGCCAGTATATTTCTGGGTGTGGTGCCGAGTATCTGAGCCCGGATTTGATCCAGGTCATCACGACACTGGAGCCGGTGATCTTACACTTGCTGAGCCTGCCCCTAAAATTTCTGCAGGAAATTCCAGATCTCAAACTTCATCTAGAACTCTGCCCAACGAAAGATAAATTAAAAGGATTAGTCAATGAAAAAGATTGACTCTAAGGATACTCTGAAACTTGGTGGTGTGCAAAAATAATCAATTCCAGTTTTAGTTATAAAAATGAATTATTTCAGCTCCAATTGAATTCTGTGGAAAAATAAATCATTTATATTCTCTCCTAGGATTCTGTTCTATCATCCATCTACTTAGTCAAGTTTCCAAAAGCACCTCAAGTGTCATCATCAAATTCAAAACATTAACAAGTATTAAAATATTTTAAGATAACTTACAGAAATTATAAATGCTAGAATCAAAGACTAAAAAATCTAAAATTTGGAAGGGATCATCATGATTTATAATAATAAATTATTGGATTGTATATTGTGTTGTAGCAGTAGCAGCAGCAGCAGCAGCAGCAGCAGCAGTAGTAGTAGTAGTAGTAGTAGTAGTAGTAGTAGTAGTAGTAGTAGCTAACATTTATAGCTAGGTGGAATCTAATGGATAGAATATTGAACATGAAGTCAGGAAGACCTAAATTTCAATCTTGCCTAAGGCAATTACCATGTGAACCTAGGTAAGTTACTTAACCTCTGTCTGCCTCAATTTCCCCCCACTATAAAATAAATATAATAATATCAACCACCTTCCAGGGTTGTTGTAAGGCTCAAATGACATGTTTGCAAAGTACAGTGTCTTTAATGGAGGAACTCTTGTGGAAAAAAATATGAATAAAACTTTGCCATTCTGAAAACTATACTTCAGGGTCATGCCTTCCATGAAATTAAAAGATATTTTACATGAAGTCATTAAAAACATACTACATCCAAGGTAAACTTAGAAACTCTTGTCCTTAACACTGAAGTCATCAATTTGTGATTGTGCCTCATTCTTCTGTGACCCAAAACAAGTATTAGCATGGAAACATATTTTATATTCTTATAGAATGCCAGACACATGACTTGCAACTAAAAATATAAATTAGTCATGTGCTACTCTTCACCATCTACTGTGCATGCAATGCAATGGATACTAAATCTATCAATTGGAACAAACATGTTGGCATATGCCCTAGGCAGGTGTTGTGTGGGTGGGCCCTTTTGTCTGGGTTCAGTACTGATGATAGCAAACAAAGTTGTGAGTCAAAAGTTGGGACTGTTTTTACTGGTTTATGAATGAGAAGTCATCCCCAAGAAATGCTATTCCATTGTGTTAAGAATAAAGCACTATATCTAGTTCTGTTTAACAACCTGAGCCATTCCAGGTCCTTAAAAAATTTATACCCCTGCCTCTCACCTCTTCTTACCCTGTATATTTCATAGTCAGCTTTCCTAACTGAATGCACTACTTCAAATAGTTTCTGTCACTTCAGAAATAGGATGGTCCTCTTAGTGCCAGATTGATTGAGTCAATGTCGAGGTTTTTTAGAGCAGTAACATGGCCAGGGCAAGCTGTGTCCATGATAAATTCTTTTATATAAATGGTCTAAAGAGATTCAGATGTTCTTACTAATGAATGATATCCTGTGCCATACATACTGTTCTTGTACCTTTATCAAAATACAAGTCTTTTACAAGTTGTGAAAATGGAATCTGGCCTCATAGCTCAAAGTGGAAATATTTCTGAAATATGAACAATTCCTTCCTGCACCAGAGATGGAGAGCAGAAAGGACATATTTTAAGTACAAAAATATAGCATTGGAAGGTTATCTAATACAAGCCCCTCATTCTATAGAGGAAGAAACTGAGACCATAAAAGTTAAATGACTTACCCAAGATACTTAAACCAAGGGCATGCATACAGCAAATGTTGGAACCAGAATTTGTAAACTTGTTGTCTGTCTCCAAATCTATTCTTCATTCCACTTTATCAAACTGAAACTCTCAGTTGATTTCTCTGACTGAATAGGACAATACAAATATTTTAATAATAATGAAAATTAGGGTCCTTCTTTGTTCTTTGTGTTTTGAACTGTGAAGTCCCTAGAGATGATTGGAAAAGATGCTTACTTTACTTCTTTGAAAAATAATTTAAAATGTACTAATCTGAAAACTATACATACAATCCCATCCTAGGGTCTTCCAATGAAATTAAAAGGGGTTTCACATAAATTAGTTATAAGCACACTGAATTTGAAACCAAGAAACTTTAGCTTCATAAGTTTCTTCTAACATAAGGAATAGCATGTTCAAGCCATACTTGCAATACATATCATCAGTTTTAAGCACCTACTATGGGTTCAACATAAGAAATGCAAAAACAGATGTGCTTTTAATCCATTTACCTAGGAAAACAGAGCTGAAATCAAACTGAAAAAGAGGAAGAGATTGAATGGGAAAAATTCTAGTTTTCTTTCAACCAATCTTTCTATATTATGGGGATGATTATTTGCATTCTTGGTCTGGAAGCTGAAGTAGATCACAGTACCAATATCTGCTCTGCTATCCATTTCCTAACTTGTAACTTCTACATGACTCTAACCACAGCAACTCATAAAAATCTCAGGATACCCCTTTCCATTCTGCTCCAACTCTGCTTGTTTCCATCTTTTTTCAAGTCCATATCTTCTGATGTAATTCCTATATCCAAGTACAATTTTTACATGCTTTGGATATTCTAAGCATCCCCCAAACAAATGCCAGCTCCTTTATGAGCACTTGGAAGTCATACTTGAGAATAGCATTATGGGAAAATACAGTCTCTTTCCATAGTCTTAAAGTATGGTACCTGAAACTAAAGACAATACTGCAGATTAACGATGACAGATTACAATTGCCTCTCTTTTATACCTTTTAACGGCACCTAAGAGAGCGTTAGAGTTTTTTTTTTTGTCATCCTGTTACATGATTGACATATTGAATTTGTAATCCACTAAAACCCTCGAATCATTTTTACAGAAATTATTTTCTACCCTGATCTTATGCTGAGGAAGTTGATTTTATATAATCATATATGGGACTTTACATTTATCCTCATCAATTTCATCTTGTAAGATCTTTTGAAATCATTTTACAAAATTAAGCAGCTAATTGGCACAATGAATAAAGAGTTAGACCTATAGACAGGAAGATGGAGTTCAAGTCCAGCCTTAGACTCATATTAGGTTGTGACTCTGGGCAAGTGACGTAATGCCTTTCTGCCTCAGTCTCCTCAACTGTAAGATGAGGCAACTACCTCATAGAGTTGTAAGGATTAAATGAGAAAATATGTGTAAAGCACTTATCACATTCCTGGAACATAGTAGGTACCATAGAAATACTAGTTATCATTAGCTATTAGATAACAGAGTTTAGTATACAAGTAACAATTGAAGCTTGAAATCAAATCCAGTTGTATTGACTGCATGTAGCAGGAATTCTACTACACCACTCTGACAAAGATGCAAAAACGAATATTAGGCATTTTTTTAAATGCCTTCCCCCAAATAATTATCTCATTTGAAATTTCTGGCCATTTGACATTTGGGTTATGGTATCTGCTTCCCTCCATCACCACCTTATTCCTTACCACACTCTAGTACACCATGTCAACCATGCTTTTCAAATGCAAAGGAATCAGAAAAACAATTTTATTAAATATTTACTTTGTGTAGAGAAATGTGCTAAGTGTTAAGAATGCAAAAGGGTAATTAAGCCTGTCTCTGCTGTAAAGGAGATTTTGTTTTTGTTGAGTTGTTTCAGTTGTGTCTTCCTTTTCAAGATAAGGCTTTGGTTTTTCTTGAAAGATAGTAGAGGGGCTTGCCATTTCCTTCTACAGTTTATTTTATAGATAAGGAAACTGAGACAAACAGGATTAAGAAACTTGCCCAGGATCACATAGCTAGCAAGTGTCTGAGACTGGATTTGATGAGTCTTCCTGACTCCAGAACCCATGCTCTATCCACTGCAACACTCAGCTTTCCTAAAGCAGACTACATATTAATTAATGAAAATAATACACATAGGATGGTTCAGACACAAGGCAGATGGAAGGTCTCAGGGATCCTTAGCTGGTAGCAACAGAGCATAGGACAAATCTTGGCAGGCCTTAGAGTTCAATGATAGATGAAGTAGCAATGCTCTGGGGTAAGGTAGGATGGTAAGGCCTCAGGAATTAATAGCAGGGAAAACTGTAAGGTGCCATGATCTACTATCTTATAAAAAAGATTATAATTGATGACTCTTTCCAGCAATGTGATTGGATCTCTTACCAGCAACTATTTGCAAGGGTAATGAGTCTGACAGTTCTGAGTTACATCTGGTGTAAGGAAAGATCTTCAGTATCCAGCTGAAAGAGGGCATCCCAAGTCTGGTGGAGACTGAACCACCAGAGACTAGGGTGGGGAAGGGGAAGAATCTCTCATTACCAGCTTCTGCTGAATTCTCAAGTATCTTGTGGGGATTTTATGTTCTCATCAAGAATTTTAAAGCCTAAATCCATAGAGAAGATCACAGCCTGGGTCCAGAGACAGTGACATCTCAAAATCCCAGCTCACACATCTGAATGCTCCCCCAAACAGCAACAGTCTCTCACAGAAGAAAAGTCTTTCCTTTTACTGCCACTTGAAAAGGTATGCTGTAAGAAGTAGATCTAAACAATTATCTAAGTGAAAACCCAACTGGGTTTTAACTAAATAGCAGTTACTACAAAAACAAATTTTCGTCCCATATTTATTTATAGAAATAATGCTCCTCACTGAAGCCTCTGGGCACGTGTGCAACAATGAAACATTAGCAATGGAAAATAAGGGGGAAATGGTAGGTTTGCATTCTCTCCTGCCAAGCAGAATTCCCCTAAGAACCTGAGAGATCAACAAATTTATAAGAGGGAGGGCCTTTCTGTAGGCTAGGGAGTGGGGAGAGTAGGGAATAGAGAAGAGGAAATATTCCGCAATTCTTTAGCATTCTCACTTTAAAAACTATTGGAAGGAACATTCCAGCTCAGTGCATTATCTGTGAAGAAAATGGGTCAAGATAAGCTATGGGAGGGAGAGTTGAGATCAGTCCAACCTTGTGCTGTAGCTAGCTGGAACTGAGTGCAGAGAGCTGGTTGTTAAATTTTCAATGTGAACATTTACATCTGAGAAGCTAGAAGCAGGATTTGATTTGTCATTTTGTGGATTGTCAAGATCTAAGAAAGCCATAGATAAAATGTTAATAATGCAGACTAAACATGTGTATCCTGAGTACTTTTTTTTTTCAGAGAGCTATTTGTTAAATATTAACTAGCACATCCCTGGATCAATTCTTCAAAATCTAACTAGAAGCAAAGAAATAAAGAGTAAAGGCATTGTGAGTTTCTCTGAGAAAGCAATCAATATACTTTCATTTTCCCTGGGGGCATTCATAAAAGTCCTCAAAGTCTATTGATTTTATATATTACTAAGGCATAGAGGTGTCAGGTTGTAATGACCTCAAGCACAATACTTAAATTTTTTGGACCTCAAGTTTCCTCATCAATCGCATGAGATGATTTCTATGATATTATTCAGCTCTAAACATTTATGATTTGCATGGCTTGAAGAGGGGCAATTTAGCAGAGTAAAGAAAGTGCTATATTTAGAATTGGAAAAATTAGTGTCCTGTTTTGGACACGCATAGTATTATGCCAAACAAGCTACTTCACCTTTTGGATCTGTTTCCACATCTGCAAAACAAAGGGACAGGACTTCATAGCTTCTAAGATCCACATTGGCTCTAAATTTACCTATGATCCTATAAAAGTAAGATTGGCAGATTCAGAGGACAATTAGCCATGCTTCTCTTGGCCTGTGGGACAATGCATAATATTTATCTATTTCCTGTTTGAGGGAGAGATCAGCAATAATCTGTCTTGAAAATGTCCAGGGTATAGCACCATGCCTATCCCACGCTAAGAATTTAATAAATGCTTTATCTATCTATCCATTTGTCTGGTGGCCAAGCACCATGGGAATATATTTACCCTATTTTATGAAGAGATTATACTTTATAAATGTATCAAATAGCATAATCCCCTTTCTCAGGCTGCCACAAAATAAAATAAACCTTAGTTCTGTATTTATTTTTAGAAACACATTACCTCTTCAAAGTTTCTGAGAACATGAAGAAAGCTAAGCATTGGGAAACAGAAAGAAGTTTAAGGAAATTTTTATGCACTAAAGAAAGGAATTTTTCTTGTTAGACCTAAAAGATAGCAACTTCATCCCCTGAGCTTACTTTTCTTTCTGTGCTTCTCTCTTTCCCCAGTGAGAGTAGAAGGGATTAAAGAATTGACAAAAGCAGGGAATCCCAGGCCCTGAGATTCCTGGAAACTGGTTACAAGTTCCAAGCTGAGCAGAAGTTAGTTATATTCTAGCTACAGAAGACAAATAGAAAATGCCTACTCTAAGTTGCAGACCCAAGCCCCAGTCACCAGAAAGTGAGTTAACAAAACAGAAGGAAAGGTTTCCCCTTTTAAATTTGAGTGCATCAATGTCTGCCTTGTAAAGGATCTGAAACTTCTAAGTGAGAAGACTTATTGAGGCAGTTCTTGTGGGGAGGAAGAGTGAGCAGGGAAGTGAACAGAGTGCTACATTTCAAGTTAGGAAGACTTGATTATGAATTTTCCCTCAGACACTTACTAGGTTCTTGACTGGACAATTCTCATAACTTCTTAGTCTCAGTTTCCTCATTTGTAAGTCACAAGTATTCTAAATTCCTTCTCTTCGTGAGCCCAGACACGTATCAACCTTCGGGGTTCTAGAGATACACTTGAGGACATACATCTTTACCAACATCGGTCAAACCTCCATTCTGTGTGTGTGTTATCTTCACTGGTAGGCACCACTAACTAATATCTCAATTCCATTTAACCAGTTATTATCAACTAGCCTTTTACAAAGTAGTATTTACTTCAAAACTATAACAGGACCAGAAATCCACATTTTTCCTCTATACCTTGGGGATACAATCTTCCCTATCCCACCTGAGTCTTTTGGGAAAGTAGACTTGGATTTCGTATAGTTTCTACATAGCATCCAAAGCACACTGTTCACAACCAAATGCCGCATTAGCTTTCTTTGTGCTGGGTCCCAAAGATCACTTGTCACTTCTCTGAGAACTGCTAGTGAGCTCATTGCAAAATTTCACATTGACTCACTCAACTCCTGGATTCTGAACTCTCACAGGCTCTTAACATTTTATTATTTACAGGGTTGTGGACTCCAGCTTCATCTCCTTTCCCTAAAGTGGAAGAACAAACATCAACACAAAGGACGACTCACATTTTCACAAGGCCCTATTTAAGAGGCCACATGTTGGGCTAGGATGGGAAAATGACTTGAGACCCCTCTTTTAATAGCATTGTCTCTCACCAGAAGGCATTTAGCAGGAAGGGGTCAGCCAAAGAGAGATATCCTAAATTCTCAGAGGCTGACACCAAGTAACACCTTTTGCATATTCCTTCATTTTCATCTCCAAAGTCAAAGCAAAACAGGGAGCTCCTATTCAACCCAAGCTTAGCAGTTGGAAACAGGTTCCGAATGACTGTATACCCTCCCATGTCTCTCCAAGGCACTCCCATTTGTAAGCTACACTGTCACTTTTTTCTTCTTTTCATCATTAATTGCTCCTTATGAAAAGATCCCTGAAGAGAAAATAGAATACTTTAATAAAGAGCCCAAGTTATCTAAGGTAATAGAGTTACTATCATATACCATTGATACTAATATATCTCCAGAAAAGATCTAAAGCTAAATATAACACTGAAATGTTTTACCACAGTGCTGACACTGGCTGGGGGTCTAGGATCTAAAATTAAAATAAAATAAAATTATAGATCCTTTGATATAACTTCTCAGAGCAAAAGACAAAAGTGTTTATGCTAGAAAATACACCGGGGATGAATTAACAGCAAGTTGGAGAACAGATAGGAATGGAAGAACAGCCCTGCTCACCAGACCACAATATCCCTGCTACAGAATGGGGGGGATGGTTGGAGGAATGATAGAAGGTAGGAAAAACAGAGCCAAAGGCAGACAGAAAAAGAGAAAATCAGAGACAGAGTCGGTGAGAAATAACGACAAGCAAATACACTTTGTGTTTGTTACAGCAATTTTTCAGTCATATCCAATTCTTTGTGACCTCATTTACAGTTTCTTTGACAAATATACCAGAGAGGTTTGCCATTTCCTTCCCAAGCTCATTTTACAGATGAAGAACTAGGCAAACAGGGTTGAATAACTTGCCCAGGGTCACATAGCTGGTAAGTGTCTGAGGTCACATTTGAACTCGGGTCCTCCAGACTCCAGGCCCAGCACTCTATAACAACTGTATCACCTAGCCATTCCCTGATAAACTAATTTGACATGTATTTGTTTTTCCTCAGAAGTGTTTAAATTCTTAATAGAGTTATAGTATCACTTTGCCATGAATATGGAGATAGCATATATAGTAATTTTTTTTTTTTAATTACCACATAGGAAAGCCGCTCATTTTGGAATAAGCTTGACTCCATTTCTATATCTCTATTTTAATGAATAAGCTATCTGATCTATGGGATTCCTTGATATAAGTTCTAACACCCAGGTTAAACTTCAGCCTGTAGTCCTAACTCAAAACCTTTTTCCCTCTATACCTAGAAGATTGGTGGAATTCAGTCTGGAAGGGTTCTGGTTCCAGAATTCATCTTTTCATTAGCCTTTATTCCCTTTGATGAAATCAATCCAGAAGGTTCATTGTATTCCAGAAGTCCAATACATGTGATAAGGGCCCATTGCTCTGAACTGTCTCAGCAATATCTTTCAGATGGAAAAGAAATGAGTTTTTCCCCACAGAAGAGTTTAGAAGAATGATGTGGGTAGCTTGGTTTAGGATATATGCCTAGAATAAGCTTCTCCTGGGGAAAATCAGTGAATGTGTTGTTAGCAAATTCTAGGAAGACTTTATATATTTCAAGGTAAACAAACGGAGTTGTATGTAAATTCATCTAAACTTTCTTTGGGAATAAAACACAAGGAAAACAAGTTGGCAAATATATTTTCAAAGTTCGCCACAAACTGACTCTTAAGAGGATAAAATATGCATATTTACTCTTCTGTGACTTTTGAGAAAATCTTGCCAGGAATGTAGAAGAGTTGTGAAATGAAGTATAACTATAGTACAAAATTGTCTTAAAGTTCCCTATGTCTGGATGAGAGAACGTAGTCAGTTACTGGAGAGCACCCTTCATTACTTAAAGAAGAATGACTTAGGGCAGGACACTTGCTCAGTAAACAATATCTAGAACACAGGGAAGAAAGAACACAAACTCAGGCTAACCACAAGAGCCTCCACTGCACCCTGAATGTAAACGACTGTCATCCTAAGTGATTGATTCCTCACCCAGGCTGCACTGTACATAATTCATCTCAGAGAAATGGAAGGTTTTTTCTGAGTCACCAGTAATTCAAAATTGGCCCATTTTTACAGTACACTGATAACAAATATTTATAATCCCCACACATCCTTTCCTACACTATCTGACATAAACCAGATTCCAAGTGAGGAGTCAATGAGCCAATTATCTGTAGTTCCATTCAGTGAGGGTTGGGTAGGGGATGTTATTTGTGCTAAGAAATAACTTACCAAAGCTATCTGCATTAATGACATTTTTCATATTTGCTGCTATAGAAATTCTGTGGGCAATTTACTCAATGTTAACCAGGGCACAAACAACATAGATTTTAAAAAAAATAGATCATTTTGTAAAAGGGAAAAAAGTAAAAACCATATATGTAAATATAGCTCCATATATGGCAGGCATAATATCTTTATAATACTTTCTTAACCAATTTTAAATAATTATATATATATACAGATATCATTTTATTAATTTTGACATGACAAATTTTATCTCTCTCCCATTAATATAAGCTTGAATTCAAAGCCTTTTCTCTCCTAAAAGAGAGGAGTGTACCCTTGTGGGAATAATGGACAATTATCTTGACCCCTTAGGTTGAACTTTATATTTGCCTTCTCCCTACCCACTCATCTAATTAAGAAAGCTGAAGATATCTAAATTTGAAAAACTGGAGAACTCTGAACCCAAGAGTTATTTCATACTTATTGGGTGATTAGTCCTAACATAGAAAATAACCAGGTATAGCTAAGCTTTCAGAGATTAAAATCAAGAAGTGTGTGTGTGTGTGTGTGTGTGTGTGTGAGAGAGAGAGAGAGAGAGAGAGAGAGAGAGAGAGAGAGAGAGAGA
>NW_027185791.1:9551055-9551827 GCF_028583685.1 Petaurus breviceps papuanus | reverse complement strand
GAGAGAGAGAGAGAGAGAGAGAGAGAGAGAGAGAGAGAGCTGGTCATTTTCCACATAAGAACTAATCACTCAATATGCGTAAAGTACTCGTCCCAGTAATGTTTTCAATTTTAATTGTTATCCGGAGTTGAACACAGTAGTTCAAAGGAAATGAAATAGCATTGTAAGAAAAATGGCAATAAAAGGTCCCCCCATAAACAAGGTACATATTCTCCTACAAACTCTCTCAGTGAGAAAAGTGGACACGTGATCAGGATTTATGCAGGGAGAAGTATATGCACGAGATATATATCTGAAGAGGGAACATGCATGGAGGGAAACATATAAGGTCCAGGGCACACAGGTAACGGGGCACATTTCTGATGTTATGGGATCTCTGGTGTCTCTCAATGATTTCGCCAGTTTGACTGGTTATATACTTAGTGGTTCTTAGTCAGACACATTCTAGTCTCCACTGAATGTTGCTCTAATTGCTATGGAGGCTTTTCTGAATGTTTCTCAAATGGAAGCTGATCCTTCCTATGATGCTCTGCTTGGTATATAGTTTCTGAAAGAAGCTGCCGGGCTTGACCTTGTTGAGCACATCGCTGGGATTTTACAATATTGGATTTCAGTGAAAGTAGACCCACAAAATACCTTGGACCCAGAATAACAGAGTTTGATACATTCACCCTGTGATTCATGGGTGCTTTTAGGAAGTATACTAACAATTGTGAGATAGAAAGTTAGAGCACAAAGTAAAAACAGTTTGACTTCTATTCTACTTTCCACC
>NW_027185791.1:9541437-9546055 GCF_028583685.1 Petaurus breviceps papuanus | reverse complement strand
ATTGCCACCTCAGGATTGCCATTTCTCTATTAGACTAAAAGTTACAGGAAAATTATTGACCTGCATTGGCAGACTCACCAGTATCTCCCTATACTGATGACTTCACAGGTCCAGTCCCCACTCCAATGCCTTATCACAGGATATTTTTTTTTAATATAAATTTTTTAAAACTCAAGATTTAGAGATTATCAAGTTTTAATGTTTTATTTTACCTACTTCAAAGAAGAAAAGAAAATCAGTAAGCTGAGATTCTCCAAATCCACAGTTTCCTCTGTACAATGAGGAAGTTGGATGGAATAGCAGCTATCTTTCCCTCTCTAACATTCTAAGGTCACTGTTTCCCTCTTCTGCAACAGCCTCAATTTTCTTCTGTTTAACCAAGTTCTACCCTTCCTTAAAGAATCAATTTAAGTCCCACTTCCTCCTTGAAATTTTCTCTGACTACTCCAACTCTAACTGATAAACCTCTACATTCATTCAGTCTTTAAAAAACAGACACCATGCAGTTCATTAAGTAATTACACACTGTTTTCAACTTTCTCTGAGTTTCACTTCTTACCTTGAGAGCCAAAACCATGTTTTGCTTTACTTCTGCAGCCTTCCCCAAGTGACTAGGACAAATTTAATCACACAATGATTGTTTATTTATTGATTTTTTTAAAACTCTCAAAAAGTAATAAATACCTTGTTTTAAAAGACTAGAGATCATTTTAACCCAATTAAAACCAAGTACTCTGTCTTTCTATTTCTCTCTCTGTCTCTTTCTCTTTCTGTCTCTCTCTGTCTCTCTTTCTGTCTCTATCTCTTCTTTCTCTCACATCCTTCCATTTAAACTGAAAAAAAAGAAACTCAAACAAATATGCATAGTCAAATGAAAGAAATTCCCACATTGGCAGTGTCCAAAAATGTGCACATCATCCTGTAATTTTAAGTATATCCCTCCTCCGTAAGGAGACTGAGGGTCTGTTTCTTCTTAAAACTTATGGGGGGTTTTAGAAACAAGACTAAAATCTGTCAATTTGAGTGCTTTCATATGCAGATTTGACATAATGATGTTATGTAGGACCTCATTATACTTTCCCAGGATCATTTTATTATTTCTTACAGTATTCCAAAATGAACAAATAAAGTAGATGGCATCATCCCCATTTTTCTGATAATTATCAAAGCTTAAGAGAAGCAGTTAAATAATTTTTTTCAAGGCTTCCCATGTTGACTGTGAAGCTAAGAACTGATAACAAATATTTACTAAGCAGTACTAAGTAGAAGGAACTTTGCTAAATGTTAAGAAGAATACACAGAAACTAAACATAGAATCTATTTCCAAGAAACTTTCAAAACAAACTATAAAAAGGTAAAAAGACATAGATATAGATATAGCTAGATGTAGATGTAAATATAGATAGATATATATGAACTAGCAAGTGCTAAATACCAAATGAATGGGGTAGAGAAGGAGCATTGGAATTCAAAGAATGAACAAAAACCAATTCTTTTGACGATATCGAGCGATTGGTATAAATATACATTTGAGCCATCTTGAAATCAGATGAGTCAGTAATAACAACTTACATCTATATAGTCATATAAATGTAAAGGGCATGGCATGTGCTATGTTGTTGCTTTAGTGATATTTGTATTCAAGCTAAGTTTTTGATCATTATTTCTTAATGAAAACAATGGCTCCCAAGCTTTACATCCAAGGCTTGACTCCTCCTTCCCCAGATGCCAGTTCCACAATGTACACAGAATAAATAACAAAGAAACCCATTTACCAAAGATGACAGCAAAACAAAAATGAGGGAAAACATGCAATTGAGAATGTGTGTGTGTGTAATATGTCAGATAATACAGAGTAATAAAAATATAATGTTTAAAATAAAATCATACATAAATAATATATAAAATAGTATAATTTTGTATATTATAAAAGATATATTAAACATAATGTAATGTATCATATATAATATATATTTATATATATATATATATAAATGTATAAAATAAAGATACAAAAAAACCAAAAAGTACATGAGCTTTCCAGTGGGAACAAGATTACTGAGTTAACATCAAAATAGAAAGTGTCTCAAATGTCATCCAAAGGGAAAATCTCCAAAGCTTTTAGTGTGGCAAGCTGGGGATAGGAGCATCATCATTATCATCATTAGCACTTATATAACCCTATGCTGATTGTCTTACAAGTATTTTATTTTATCATCACAACAACCTCAGGAGGAACTTGGTATTATTAACCCCATTTTACATTTAGGGAAACAGAGGCAAATAGAAGTTGAGTGACTTACCCAGGGTCACACAGATAGTATCTGAATCTGGATTTGAACTCAGGTCCTCCTTACTACAGGTCTAGCACTCTATCCTCTCTAACATCTAAATGCCAGAGACTTGCAGTTCCTCTTATATCAGCTTCTTCTTAGTCTTTCTCTCCCTTCAATGACCTAAAAAGAAGATGGAATCACAAGTTTCAGTGATGAAAATGAGATTTCTCTTCTCTCCTACTGTCACTAAGTCCATATGCAATGCAAAGCTTGTGACATTGAATAATTTATTTCCATCAATGAAGACAAAGTTTCATGTAATTAGCCATTTGATTTGAGTGTTATATAAAGTTTACAAAGCTTTACGTTTATAATAACTTTTTTTAGGGAGATATCCAAGTATAGACCCATGTCTTATCCTGAAGAGAGCTGCAGGGAGCATGCAAAATCATGCCATCGATAGCATTGCTCTTTTATTAGCAGAAAAAAACAACGAAAATTGTTATCATTGCCTTGTTTTGTCTTAACTTTTTTTTAATTTTACTTTGTTTCATTTAGGTTTTGGAAAAGATTTGAATTGAAGAGATAAAATAGAAAAATGTTGCTCTTTTGTTGTAGCTCATGACGTCTTTTCTTTGGCTATTTAACAATCTGTGTGTCGAGACTATGGAAAAGATAAAACAAAACAGGATGAGCCAACCACATTTAGTGCAGGACAAAGAGGAACCTAGCACAAAGGCCTAAACTAGGAACTGACGTTGGAAATATGAGCAAAGAAAAGAAACACTGAAGCACTACAATGGATTAAGAGAAACCTAGAAACAGAGAGTAACTCCCCAGGAAGAAGTACGGTCCAAGGTGGGGGGACAAGGGGAGAGGGAAAGGGAGGAAAATGAATTGCTTGGCCAAAGGGATCCTAAGTGCAGATGGAAAAAATGAAACAAGCAATAAAAAGTAAGTAAATAAGTTTTGAATTTAAATAGAAACCCTCAAAATATGGATGGAGAAAAAAATAGCTTAGGATAGAAAGTAAAAATGTTTTTCCCTTGAAGTGGAGTCCTGAAAAAATAGAACAAACAAAGCCAGTGATTCCAACCAATAACAACAATAACAACAACAAGACAAAACACTGAGAAAATAGTATAGCATATACCTGTTATCAAAAACAACTGATCTGGAAAACAGATTAAAAATATATATTTTAAGAAACACTGAACTCCTTGAAAATAAAAATACCTGATAAATATCTGGGTGGCTTATTTCAGTAAATGATTTTTCTGATAGTGGTCTGATAGCATAAAAACTGATTTAAATATATAAAAATAAGTCATTCTCCATTAGACGAACAAGTACTTCTAGAAAGAAAGGCAAGATATCAACAGTGATGCATGTGTGTGTGTGTGTGTGTGTGTGTGTGTGTGTGTGTACTATAAATTAAAAGAACTCTGGGGTTCCACCTCATAACTATTAAATGGGAAATTATTGGAGGGGCTATGTGAGAAAATGTTCATGGATGCATTATTGATAAAGTTTTCAATTTTTCCAACCATTCTGAAAATAAATTTGGAACTTTCCCCTGAATCATTAAACTAGGCATGCCCTTTGATCCACTGAAATTACTGCTAATCTTGTATCCTGAAGAGTTCAAAGAACATGGGAAAAGATTGTAGCAGTAACTGGAAACTAAAGGAGTATTCATCAGCTGCAGAAGGACTAAACAAACCATTACATGTGAATTAATGTAATGTTGTCATAACGAATGAAAAAAAGGACAATGCAGAGAAATCTGAGAAGATTTAATTGAAATGATTCAATATCAAGTGAAGAGAAACATATACAATTTTATACAATAATCACAATATTGTAATTGAATAAAATTTTGAAAGATTTTAAAACTTTGATCAGTGTTATTCCCAGATATAACTCCATAAGCCTGATGATAAATATTTCCTAACTCTTGGCAAAAACATGATGGACTAAAGGTGTAAAATGAGTCAGACATTTTCAATTACTTTTAATGTGTCATTTTTCTATTTTTGGTTAACTATATTTATTTGCTACAACAGATGACTTCATTTTTTTTCCTTTTCTTGGAGGAGAGTTGTGTGAGGCATATGGGAGGGAGATTTGTGATTCAAGAGTAAAAGAAAAGAGAAAGAAAAGAACATCAATGATTTTTTTAAATACTCAGAAAAAAGCACAAAGAAGTTCAGAAGGTTCAGAAGCAGAGCACAATATTAAATATATCTATCTATATCTATCTATCTATCTATCTGTCCATCTATCTATCTGTCCATCTATCTATCTATCTATCTATCTATCTATCTATCTATCTATCTATC